>NC_135761.1:58691447-58866447 GCF_052425735.1 Oculina patagonica | reverse complement strand
ACTGTGGGTAGTTCTCTAGTAAAGGAAAGTTATTTACGTCCGCGCAATTAATGCACAGGCAAAGTCTGATTTTCAAAGAGCGACGCAATCAGAAACCCAATAGATTGAGACCCAAACTCAAACAAGGAAAAGAGCAGTGTAACTCAAGGACAAGGATAAATCGTATTTCTGCTTGCGCCTATGTTTCTCAGTGTTCGTTCTTGTGTTCTGCTTAAGTTTGTAAGTGTTTCGTTCGCAAAAACCAAGATTCATGCCACAACGCACCGCTCCATTACAAGTATCAAAACACGCGACCAATACAGAAGCCTTAAAAACTAAATAAAAATTACGCCTTTTTATAAGAACGTTGAAATTTACAAGAAACAAAAACTTTAGAATATTCTCCAAGAATGCACAAGAAGGACTTTAATCTCCAAGAACAAATCTCCACGTTACAGAAAACATTTGTCGTGAAATGTCTGAAATAAGTCGGCACGCATCAATCTCTTCACCCACGTTTACCATCAGTAGAAGCAGTGACCCCCCCCCCGGGGGGTTCCTATTTTAAATACTACTTATTAACCGAGAGAGGGTCATTACAGGGGAATCTCATACCGAGGTCTGGGATTTCCCTGTAATGACCGAACGGACGAGGTTAATAAGTTATTATATGGTTAATAAGTTATTATATGGGAGGCGCGGTGGCCTAATGGTTAGCGCGCTCGACTCCGAGTCGAACGGCCCGGGTTCGAGGCCTGGCCGGGGCGCTGCGTTGTGTTCTTGGGCAAGACACTTTACTCTCACAGTGCCTCTCTCCATGCCCACCCAGGTGTACAAATGGGTACCGGCAAATTTACTGCTGGGGGGTAACCCTGCGATGGACTAGCATCCCATCCAGGGGGGAGTAGCAATACTCCTAGTCGCTTAATGCTACGGAAACCGGGATAAGCTCCGGCTGTATGAGCCTCATGGCTCGGACACATACTTTACCTTACCTTTTTTATATGGCCTTTTAGCGCTATTCTAAAAATGTCTAAAAAACACCGAGGTGAAACTTGCTCTCGCTCTACCTTAAGGTTACTATTGTTAGCGGCTACTAATTTTAGCGATTTTAGCGAGTTGGGCCAAATCGCTAAATTTAGTACTCGCTAAAATTTGTCTCGGTCAAATTTAATTCGCGTTAATTTAATACCCCCGCCCGCCAGAGGATCGCAAAATAAATACAGTGGCCCTTTTCAAACTATATGACAACGTCAGAAGGTAGGATTGGGAGAGAGCTGGGATCGCCGGCATCGTGGAAAATATGTCTGATTTCTCTGACGAGGACGACTTTCTAACATTTGCAATTCACTTTGTTCTTTCTGATAATGGTAATGTTCGTTCAATTTTAAGTGACTTTGTTCTATTACTGAACATTTATTTCCATCTTAGCTATCATATTATAGTTGTTTTTTTTAAATTTTCGGAAAATCGCTAAATTTAATAGTCGCTAAATCTTGCTCATAAAAAATCGCTAAAATTAGTAGTCGCTAAAAATAGTAACCTTAAGGTATGTGGCTCTCTTCGTCGCTCATACTAAAGAAGAATCGGTATGCTAATATCTTTCTTTCAGTTATTGAAAAGATAGTTACATTTTGTTGGTATTTATTGTCGTTTTCGCAATTGCGCTAGTAGCTTTTACTTACAACTCAAAAAACCGTCGAGCCGAGAAAATTTTTCATAATGCCCGGTCATTACAAGAAAATAATGCCCGCTCAGCAGCCAACCAGAGCGCGCGTAGTATTGTAGCCATAAAATAAATGGACGGGGATGCTCGTCAAAAATTTTGAAAAGAACCCCTAAAACAGACCAATCTGGGCGTGGCTCGAGACCCCTAAAAGATACCAAAATTCTAAAAAGAGGATTTATATTCGTATATTTCTCCGTGTGTAACCCTAAACGAGACCATTATGGCTAAAGAAAAAAAGATCGGATGCCTGTAACAGCCAAAATGGGATCAAAACTTCGAAATTTACACCACTAAGCGAGACGACGAGCAGCCCCCGTCACTTTCAAAAGCAAGTCCCCCCTCCCCCCCCCCCCCCCCAGTGTGACTTCGTGACAGTGTGTGTGACAGTGACATCCCATTAACACAATTATTGCACTTACGTTTCAGGTGTACATAACGAGTTCTTTTCGAAAATCCGGACAAGTGATTGGAGGAGCCATCGTGACACCCGCCAGCCGCAGCAACCACTTTGTGGGTCACGCAATCGACATGAATTTGTCAGGGCCTGGTTACTGGTGTAACAGCAGATGCTTGAGTGACCCCACCCAACATCAAGGTGTGAAGTGCTTCATTGACAAGATCCGTGCTGATTCAGGCCTGCGATGGGGAGGTGATTTCAGAGTGAAGGATGTGGTCCATATCGATGATGCATTAAATTTGCGCAATCGAAATGCTTACGACGCCTTGTACAACCGTCTACAGAAAAATTGTTAAGGTGGTGGTGTGACTGCTAACGCGTTACAGTGTAAAGCGTGACCAAGAATAAGAGAGCTGCTTTATTTTTCACCATAGACTTAAAAAAAAAGTTTATATTCTTAAAAACAACTTAAATTGCAACGGTAATAAGGGATCATTAGCACCTTCTAAGTCTATCTTTCTTTAAACGAACAGTCTTTTATGTATTAACCACGTCAACAAGGTGCATTTTAAAGAGAACTAAGGGACTGTTTACGGAATGTATGTCAATGAAAAACAAAATAATTAAAGAAGCATTTAAATCAAAAAAAGTACATAGGAGTTGTTTTAATCTTTCTGCGAGGGCTCTACGATACGCAATGTTTGTTGCACCTTGCTTCGCAATTCTGTAGCGCCGTTGCAAGACAATTTACAAGAACCGCCAGTTGCAAGTTTAAAGGGGCATGGTCAGCGTTCAGACCGCGCTGACCTGGACACTAGTTTTCACGTTTTGAAAAAGTCCACCTTAACCCGAAATCAAAAATACGCGTAGAAAACCTTCAGAAATCTGCTTCAATCTTCTCAGTGTTTTTTTTTTTTCTAAATTTTCCCATTTAGTGAAACACTGAAAGGATTAAAGCAGATTTCTGAAGGTTCGTTTTGAAAAAAGTCCACCGTGGACTTTTTTCAAAACGTGAAAACTAGTGTCCAGGTCAGCGCGGTAAAAACGCTGACCATGTTCTTTAACATCCCAAGGCATCACGTGACTTATTTGTAGCGTCGCCTCAAACTTTGCAAAAAGTAGACAGCAGAAGACAGAAAGTTGACAGCAAATTTAGTTAAACGCAAAGCTTCCGAAACGTTTTACAACTTTTTAAATTGTTTTCGGTTGAAGCGGCTGTACAACAAACGAACTTGTCAACCCAAATAAACCATTATTATTCACACACACAAAAATAAACATCGACTCGTGATGTCTCAGCTTTGAGCCTTGTTTATTACGAAGGTCTAACTATTTCTACATTTTTAAATGTTAAAAGTCCAGTAAAGTACGATAATAACAGTATTTAATCAAAACTTCCAAATTTTGCTTGGTATTTTCTTCTGGTCGCCTCGTCCATGACAACAGTGGCTACAATATTTCCTTCCTCGTCTGCTGATGTATTCTGGACTGCTGTCTCGTGGTAAAGCCAGCTACGATGAATAAAAAAAAAACTTCTCAAAAAGCACCCAAAAATAAGTTTATCAATTTATCTGTATTTGTCAAGTTAAGCGCTGAAAGTCACTTTATCAAAAAAAAAACCTTTTTTCATCACCTCAAGGATTTATACTTGTTTTTCTAAGACGTCGCTAGGCAACAGGCCCGCGAGGCATGGAGGTCATGGAGGAATGCGTGCCTCAAGCTTTCTAATGGGTTCCTTTTTACATGACCAACCAAAACATTAGAAACGTGGCGGTGGGGTTGACATGACTTATCCTAAGCCATTCCGTTCCAGATAAGATAATGTGTAAGATAATGATGTGTGTTTAGCCCTTATGGACTAATTGGGGACACAATGCGTGGCACAATGCGTGGCTCAAGGCTCCAGGCGTTCGGTCAGTTACGGAGCAGCGCGAAAAACGAGATTAGCGCGAAGAAGGGCTAGTGGAAAACTTGGTGAGGAAAAGAAATGATAGAAAATTTGTTTTTCTACGCTCTGCTACCTGTCTAACCAAACGCCTGAAACAGGAAGCTAGCCTCTTTCTCGCACTCTCAAGGACATACTGACACACTGTACCGCAAACAGTTCCACTCGTTCCACTGATAATTATATGCTTGGGTTAGAAACTATGGGAAAGATATAAAACGGTCAGCGGGACAAGCTACAAGCAAGTCCGCTCGCCGGTACGGATGCTCTAAATTTTTGGAAAATGAGCAATAGGAGCCGTGCCAGCGAGGTCATTTTTGGGAGAACTGGTCTTCCCTTTGATAACAATAATAATAATAACAGTTCTAAGCACACACTTTACATACGTCTCAGTGCGTTTACGCATTTAAAATTAAAAAGTAAAAATATAAAAACCCGATCTACATATAATGAGATAAAAAATACGCTAAGAATGACCTATTATAATTACAATTTAAAATAAATAAACAAACAAATAAATAAATAAATAAATAAATAAATAAATAAAAAATGGCATTCTTGTTTAAAATATTTCGACTGAAATAATGAATTGTTGGAAGAGTGTTCCAAAGTCTCGGCGCAGCAATGGAAAAGGGCCGATCTCTGTATGTAGAGGTAGCCGGAATTTTAGACGTTTTCTCTAGTTGCTACTCCAACGGTTTGACGCGCCCTTCCCCGTTGCAAGAAAGCTGCTTTAAAAAACTCACCTGAGCTGTGGTCCATCAGGAGGAAAAACAAGTGTTTTTATCTGCCTTCCTGTGGATGCCATAATTCCTTGCTCAATCATACCGCGCAGTTCATTCAATCCTGTTTTGTTGACGGCGGAGATGTTTGCACGTTTGTCACTCAGCACACCAGATCTAACCTGCAAACTTTTTTCATCACTAGAACGGAAAAAAGGAAGGAGATAGATAAGTTGTTTTCGGTACGTCTTTAAGGAGGCTATGGCAATTTTAGGCAATTTCGGCACTCACCAACTGGTCATAGAATTAACTGAAATATCACAATAACGGCTTAAAACTGTGAAAAACTCAAAAGAAACACAGAAAGGCCAAAAATGGGCATGAATGGGCAAAATTCGAAAAGATTAAAACGGATTTCCTTCGGGTAAACTTGAAAAACGTCGGCCCGACTTTTTTCAAGTTCATCTCAATTTGTATGAAAGTGTCATTGACAGTGCCAGAAAATCATCCTTGTTTGTTATGTGGCTGTGATTTTGCCAATAAATGACTTTTTCTTCGCTAATGTGAAGTTTACAGCTCTTCTAATTAACGAAAATAAATAGAATTGCCTAAAATACCGTGACCTAGCCCCTTTAAGGACGAATGGCTCACAGTATGATGGCGCTAGGAGACTTTCAAGCATTAGCTCCCGAGAGTTAAATGTACGGCACGGCTAACGCCCCAACTACTCGTTCATTTATAGTCCAAGAAACTAAACATTTTGCGGCAGTAAGCCTCGGGCGGGCAATTATTTAGCCTTTGAAACTCATGGTGCTATTTTAAGGGGAAGGAAATTTGGCAAGGGTCAAAGCTGAGAAGCAAAAAAAAAAAAACGTTGCTGCTATCATTAGAGGCTACGCCATAAAACAAGGCACTTTCAATCAAAATTCAGCCAGCTATTCAGGTTGCAACCATGACCAAAACCCAGTAAAGGTACTTGCATTATTCTTGCAAAATTTGAGAAGAATACTGATTTGTTTCCATATCAAAGATGCCTTGTTTAGAACGGCAACATTGAAATATAAATTATTTGGGAGGGTGAGGTTCTCCTGAAGTGTTCTTGTATTTCTACTGCTTTTGATTGGGATTGTAGCATTTATCAAGCTAGTTCACGTAGTTACCGATGCATACCAAAGATCAATCTTATTTTGAGCTTCAACCATGTTATCAATCAAAGGTGCCTTGATGCTGAGTTGTTTTTCAAGAACTGTCATGACATCCTCCAGCTGTGCGTCACACTCAGGATGGCTTATGTCACGCACATGGACAACTAAATCCTAAAAAAATAAGCAAGGAATACGAAAAATGTCAGCTAAACAAGGATTCAAATTTAAACATTATGTTGCAACATCCTAGCAAATTTCTAAGCTGCATTGCATCACAAGTACTTTGTACCCTTTAGGGGGGGGGGGGGTCCTTTAGGTTTTAGGTTTAAAAACCTTTTGCATCATTTTCAGCTCTGGAACAGGGTACAAGGTACTTGTGATACAATGCAGCTTCTAGAAAAAGGGTTTTTTCTTACATATTTCAAGGTACAGCCACCTTTCTACAGCATAATAAACAGCACTACAAGAAGTATACTACTCAATACAATAGAATTTATTTGAGTAATCAAACACAACAACTTCACCTACATGTAGAGATTTGATACAATAAGAACCACTCTTAAAAAATTATCAAACAGTACTAAATAAAAGTATTGGTCAATTCATGTACCTTAAACTTAAATCGTCACACTCCATGATTTGAGTCACAGCCCTGGAATTATGTTGACTTAGGGTGATTTTAGAAACTCTAATTGCTTTAACTTTAATAAGCAAGAAAAAGGAAGAGCAAACCTACAGAATCTGCAATATCTTCCAAAGTTGCAGAGAATGACTCAACAAGTTCTGGAGGCAGATCAGACACAAATCCCACAGTGTCGATAAACAGAACTGTCATTCCTGATGGCAGTTTTCCCGGGTGAGCTGTCACATCAAGTGTCGCAAAAAGCCTGTCTTCAGGATGCATCTTGGCTTCATCTGTCAAGGCTTTTATTAGGGTTGTTTTACCTGCAGTTTGAGATAACCAACTTTAAAATTCAGTTTCTAAGTGACAAAGGCTATGATAATGTACATGACTAGATGTCTCCATGTGTAGCATGTTGGCTTGCAGTTATTGGTGCATTTTAATCCTCATTGTACATGTAATTCTTATAAATTGTTCTTTCTTTTTTATCATCTATCTATTATACTTCTTTATCAGACATTCATGCTTCAGGAATTTTAATATACTTATGAATGTCAGCAGGATGCAAATAAAAGTGTCAGGTGCAGGATGCAAATTAAAGTCAGACATCAGACAATGGTGGACCAAAATTTGCCCATTCCAGGCAAAATCTCAACCTTTTTGACATCATGTCTGGCCAATTTTTTTAAATCAGAAACGACTGAAATTACATGTAAATGTACCCTGAGCAAGATCGTAATTTTATTATACACTGCTTCTCTTGATTGTACTTTTATGTTTCGACAATTTTCGCACTCGAACTCCCGGACCCCTTCTCCCTCCCCTTTAAACACCAGCCACACAGGCTAACTTCTAACCACAGTGTCCTATCAAAATATAGAAACCTGAGAATTTTTGAAGCACAAATCTCCATCCACAAATACATTGTAAGCCCTTGTATGTAAGCCCTCCCCGAAAATCAGCCCACCTGAAAGGGGCATTGAGCAAATATATTGTACCCCAGGGCTTATTTTCAGAATTTTATAATACATGTATCTTCAGCTAAAACATACAGTATGTAAGTTACATTAAAAAAGGTCATTTGGTGGATTACTGAACCTGCATTAGTGTACCCTACAACTGCGACAGTTGGCACATGTTTCTTGTGTCTATCATGTCTGACTTGTTCACGGCGCTTTTTGATCACCTCTAGCTTCTTTTTCAGCTTTCGCTCTCGATCAGTTAAAACCCTTTTTTGTTTCTCTAGGAGTGTTTCTCCAGATCCTCCTCTGGTGTGTGTTCCTCCTCTCTGTTGATCGTAACCACTGGCATTTTCACCAGCATGTACTAACCTTGACCTGTAAAGTGTTAAAAAGATACAATTAAACGAAGAGTCAACTCTCTTAACCGACACCTCTTTTAGACAGACAACTCTATAAGACAGACACCTCCCAGGTAAAAAGGCAGGGGGGATCTAGGCGGGATCCCGTCCATCCCACCTGGGATCCCAGGTAGGAATGGCGGGATCCCGCCACTCTCCCGCCTTGAGTGGCAGGATCCTGCCATTCCCACCCGGGAGCCAAAGGCAATCCCACCTGGGATCCCACCTAAAATGCGGGATTTACATATCCTACCTGGGATTCCAGGTGGGATGGTGAGATCCCACCTGGGATCAGAGGTGGGATCCATACATTCCACCTGATACCGTATTTATTCGATTAAGCGCCCTGGGGGCTTATTAAATTTTTGGACCTTGAGGGTGGGCGCTTATTCGAGGCTGGGCGCTTATTAAATTTTCACAACTTTTAGCAAGTAGTGCATTTATTTTTGCAAAAAAAAAAACAATGTATAATAACTAAACGTGAAGATGAACGAAAGCTGAATTTTTAATGTTCATTGAAAGTTTGTAAAAAAAAAACTAAAAAAAATCGGTCTTCGGGATAGTCTCTTAGTAGTACTTAGTCAATTTTAATCTCAACTTCAACAATAATCAAAATTCCTCATGTACCCTCATTATAGGGGGGTGGGGGTGGGCGCTTATTCGAGGCTGGGCGCTTATTAACTTTTCCAACCTACAGGGTGGGCGCTTATTTGAGGTGGGCGCTTATTCGAGGTTGGGCGCTTAATCGAATAAGTACGGTATGTCAGGTTAAACAAATCAAATTTCAACGTAGGACTTCATAAGGTAACAAATAATGAGCGCCTTAGAAAACTATGATATTCCACTATTCTACAAAAACATGTTAGCATATTTCCTAGAGTTGAAGAACCTCTATGAACCAAATAGTGAATCTGCTCTAATCCTGTTCAACAACAAAGATATCCTAATAGATAGAAAACCATTCTATTACCCAAAATGGATGGAAAACGGGATATCTACAATACAAGATATTTTAGACAATAACGGGAAATTTTTATCTTTTCAAGCATTCCAAGAGAAATATAACGTTAAATGCAATTTTTTTAAACTATTTACAAGTACAGTGTACTTTCTGCAATTCCTGACTTTTTGCTTGAGAAAGCACGAGCTCAACCCATTTTCGACGTGAGGAATAGACTCAACAATTTAATCTTTCAGTTTTCCGCCTCGATTATATTAGACATTGCCAAATTAAAATGCAAGGATTACTACTGGCTTTTTTATAAACGCCTCCATAATTGAACCATCCAGAACAAAGAAGTGGGAAAAAGATCTTAATCTGCAAGTGTTTAATTGGGAGTTAGTTTTCTCACGAATAAGCAAAATTTGTAAGGACAGCCAGTTAAGAGAATTTTATTATAAATTAATCCACCGAATAATCGTCACCAAAAAAGAGCTGCATATAAATTATATGGAATTAAAACAAATAATGGATGCTTATATTGCGATGAACCTGACTCTATATTGCATTCTTACGCAGACTGCCAACTCACGATGCTCACTGATAAACTTATAAATTGGTTCAATAGTTCAAACAACACTAGCTATTCGATTTCCAAACTGGAAAGGCTCTTTGGGGTTATGGATGGCACAGGAGACAACCAAAATATTTTAAAGCTCAATTTCTGTTTATTGTTTGCCAAATATTACTTATATTGTCAGAAGCTCCAATCTAAAACATGCAATTTTGAAGAATTTATTGCCAAATTGAATTTCCGGCTCAGTGTTGAGAAATATCACTTATCCATCATCAGAGTAAGGGACAATTGCTTCTCCCTTTTGTCCAGAACTTATTTAATCTTCTTATTAATTACAGTATTTTTTTCCTAAATTAAAGTTCAGTTAGTGTTAATTAAGTGAGAGAGGTAGGCACTAGATATATATATTGTTTTTAAATATTCATGTAAACAAGTGATTATGTAATTTTCCTTTCCTTTGTTGTACTTTTATTCCTTTATTTTTTTTTATTTACTTTATTTCCTGTATTTTTTTTTGTGTGTGTGTGTGTGTGTCGATTTACTGTAAATGTTTGTATTTCATTCAATAAAATAAAAAAATAAATAAAAAAAAGGTAACAAATAATATAAATGTTCAGATGGCAACTGAAAACTTATCAGTGATCTGAGAATTACATTAAACTCCCCTCAATTAATAGAATGTATGTCTCTTATAAATGTTGTCATATTTCAAGCCTGGTGGTGACTAGTGTTAAAATTCCCGGAAATGAACAAATGCAGTCACTGTTTAAATGATCAGTTGAGGATTTTAATGGAGGTTAACAAGTAACAACATGTTATTGTTTATAAGCATACATGTACTGTTGAAATCTGGTCAAAGCTGAACAAGACAAAACAGGACAAGTGTGATTTCCAAAATAATTTTACTTTTCAAACTAACGTAATAA
The DNA here is from genome assembly GCF_052425735.1 of Oculina patagonica. Lineage (NCBI taxonomy): Eukaryota > Metazoa > Cnidaria > Anthozoa > Scleractinia > Oculinidae > Oculina > Oculina patagonica. The sequence continues at coordinate 58,856,105 of NC_135761.1, read as the reverse complement.
GTTGGCGGGATCCCGGCTGGGATCCTATGCGGGATCCAATGGAACGTCCCACCTGGGACGTTCCATAATCCTGGCGAATAAAAACTTTTGTCAAGCATCTTAACTTTACAATTCATAAGTTGTCCAGAATTCAATTTCTGTAAAAGGTATTTGCCATCGGATTCCCACACAAACACTGTTATTTCTACCTGCAGGGCTCAAAATAACGGCCGGTCAACGGACAATGTCCGGCCAAAATGACGATTTGTCCGGAGAAAATTTTGGTTCGACGGTCATTTTGACCGTCACGTACACGGCTTTCAAATAAATAACACACACAAAAAAAATATTCGCAGTATTGCTTGAAATATACAGTAAAATCATAAATATCATTCAGCTTGCAGTCACAAATTTTAGAATACAGATGAGACGGTCACCTCTGCGTTTGTTACGGTTTCCTCAAATAAAACAGGAAACATCCACGTCTGTAAATACGCTAAAAGAAACAATGAACATGGCAAAGTTATATTAATCAACGTTCATTAACACCGTATACAATTACAGTTTCAATTTCAGGCGGGCCGAGAAAAATAGCACTCGTTAGTGGATTTAAAAGACTATATCACTTTTAGAAAGTAAGAGTCCGACGTTTTTCACCACAAATCACAGAAAATAATAAAATATAAAACCTAATCCATCTCAAAATTCCTATTTCCAACTGAACATGTCCCCTTGTCTGACAGTTGCACTAACGTGGTGCTACTTAATTAGAGAGTTCCTGTAACGTTGCTCTACTGTAAAATAATTTGATGCTTGATGAAGTATAGTCAGGTATCCTGTGCATTTTCTTCGATTTTTATTTAGTTTAACAATTTCCTATCTTCGCGGAGGATGCACTTAATTTTGTCAAAATGGCTCTCCCCCGGGTATTTATACACATATTTCCTAACATTACACAAATAAACATGCAAATTTCACCGAATTTTTATATTTAAAATTAGGACCTTTCGGGAGTCGATACGGAGCAAATTACAAATGAAACAGCAAAATATCGTTCACGCTTTGTTTTTGCGACGCATTTTGATTTTCCGGGTAGCCGTTCTTTTCAGGCTTATCGTACGTTGCTCCACAAAACACAAAAAATACGGATATTTCCGACTACTGTGGGGGAAAACATTGCGCATATTCGGCGTAATCTACTCAAGCTGCGTTTTGTCTAGGCTCTGCGAGGGTCGGATATCAAGACCCAGATTAAAAAACTATATAAAAGCTTCGTTTTTTGGAATCTTCTTTTCACTCGAACTCGTACTCGTTGACCGTATCTTCTCCCTTCACCGAGGTCACTCCCTCACCTAGGCTGATACGAGTTCGTTGATGTAGCGACAATCTATTTTAACCGCTCCTACTAAAAGCCCCCATCTCTTGCATTTTTTTAATTCATATTCTTTGGAGATTTTTGGTATGGTTTATTTTTGACGTGTAATTTTTAAGTTAGTGCTAGTGAAATCTTTTTATACCTTTCGCTTTTATCGTTTAAAATTTATTTAAATTATTTTACTCCTATCACCACAAAAATCCTTGAGAAATCCCTTGAGAATCCTACTTTCCTTCTCTACCTATCTTCTTTTACGTGCTTGGGGTCTGTGCGTGGGCTTCCCTGCTCTTGGAACTTTAGGGGCATCTTATTTGGAGCTCGTGGGCTTGCAGTGTCCATGCACAATTTCTTTAGTGGTCTGGAACGATTTCTTTCTTAAATGAATTTAGCGATCAAAATTTGCTTAAGCCTTATACTCTTTAACAATGAGTGCTTAGCTTATGAGGCGAAATTTTTGGCAGAATAGGCTATTGCTTCAAAGTAAATACTCAATATTTTGACCGGTCAAAAACGAGACTGACGAGCAAAAATGATTTGGCCGGTCAACATGACCGGTCAGTATCCAAAAATTATTTTGAGCCCTGACCTGCTTTGCCTACTTGTCAAGATGGCGTTGAAAACCGTGATAAGGCTTATTTCCAAACATTTTGAGTCAAGTTTGTCCTTACCTGAAGCTGCGAAGTAGATAGGAGGGAGGGAGGGGGGGGGGGGGTTAGTTATAGCAATGGCTGTAAATGGGATAACCCTATTCAGTGGAATGGCAGAATGTCACTAGTTTGTTTGTGGTTAGCTTCACCTTGGCTTGCTTGCGGTTAACTTTTATTTGTTGGTTAGAGCAACACTATCTGTTACCCTAGCCAACAAATTAAAGCCACCTTCATGCCAACCGTGGGCCAAGTAGGGTCATCCCTGTAAGTGTACAGTACCTGATGTATGGCAGTTCTGCTAATTCGACTTGAATCTTGGCCTCCGCAGTTTTGGCCCTTTCCTTGAATATTTGCAGCACTACGCCAAATCTGTCAAATATCTTCACATCCCAAAGATCTTCGAGTTCTTTGTGTTGCCGTGTATTAAGCTGAGCTACATCAATGAAAACACTGTCAAATGGAGCAGAGGAATTTTTCATTTCTTGGAATTTCTCAGTCAACTCCTCGATTTTCCCTTTTCCAAAAAATGTCTTTCCATCAAGTTTTCTGACAGATTCTATACTCTTGCCCGTGACTTTCCAGTTTTCAATCGACTCGACTAGTGCGCACGCTTCATCTAATCTATGTTCGCTTGTAACACTTCGAAAACGGTTCTTCCCCCATTTAAAATTGGGTTCTAACACGAAGACTTCGTGAAGTTTCCCCGCATCTTTGTCGTGGTGGTAATGATGGCGAGCTCGAAGCTTGTGCAAAATTTCGGTGCTCTCTGGGTGATCTTCGTCGACATCGTGCGAGGCTGTAGTGTTATTGCTATGCTTGGAAAAGCACCTTGCTGAAATGACCCCGCCATAACGCGATGGGACAAACCCATTCCACAACGAACGTTTCTGTGAAAGCTCAACGGTAAATGATCGAAGCCATCCTATTCCTTGGGTGCAGAAAACAAAATTCCTCTTACCAAGGAAGGCTGTTCTTAAAGCACTCATTTAAACCCGGGATTTAAACCATAAGTCTTTAGAGCAAGGGGCATCAAAACAAGACTCCGGCATACACTACACGCAAAAGCAAGGCGTTCTTCCATCGAAAGAGGAGATCTGGGTACGAAATAGTTTTGGTCAGCGTCTATCCCCTTGAACAATGCGTTTGCGCATTACTTCTTTGCGATAACCGCTAGCTTAGTAACTGCAGTTGCCAAGATGGCGCAAAACAAGGCAGAACTATTTTATTAGTATTTGAAAATTCATGAATTCAAAGTTTTCTTATGTGGGTAGTATCAAATATTGGAAATTGTGTAACATGGATGAAAGGAAGGCTTGCTTTTATCACCCTTGTGAGGTAAGTTTTGCCGATTGCCACTGTTTATGAGGATTTATTTAATAAGAAGGTGCGCAGATTAAGTCATTACTGCCGATGTGTTTAATATCACTTGTATTTGTTGTTTATTTAATGCGATTTGGAAATAACGTTTACACGGGATAATTTTAAAGTTGATGAGTCGGTTAATGAAAGCGACGTTTTTAATCTTTTCCCTTGTTAGTGGTGTAATAATATCATACGAAATTATTGTTTTATTATCCACCTCCAATATTGAACCGCAAAACAAGTGCAAATACTAACAATGTTTCTCACGATATCTGTACACGTCATGTGTATTTTGACCCCGACACCCTACGGGCTCGCCAAAATACTGCAAGACTCGTACAAATATACAGAGATACTACATACAGACCCTTAATATCTAATAAGATTTATATAAATACAATCATGTAGGTATATTTCTATATACTGTATATTTTTTAGTCTTCCTCCCCTCATCCTCAGTGATTATTATATATTAAGCTCATATACTATTATATAAATGGTAATATATCAGTAAATTCTAGCCTGCGTAGCTGGCGGTATTGTTGGGTTTTAAGCGCCCACCAGCAAGCGGTGAAGCCGCGACAACAAGTGGCGCAGCCGCGAGTGGCTTGGGAAGGAGAAGCTGAAATACCGCCTGCCCGGATGGGCTGCTTTTCTGAGAAGCCCGTACGCTGGCGTATGGAGCATTCTGATTGGATGGGAATGCTAAGCACGTCAATTAAATGTCTCGGTAATCTCCCAAGGGAGCGCTCCAAAGGTCACTAGTTCTTTGCCGCAAACAAAACAAATCAAGCAAATCAAACATGGCACATTAAGCGTTATCGTTGGCCTTATCGAGTTTAAATATTTTATGCGAAGATGAAGAAATTGCAATTGAAGGCCTAAGCGCAAGAAACGCACTTTGTGTTTTGGCCAAATTAAAAAAATGTCACAAACAACTCCAAATTTCGCACGCAAGTTCGTTTACGTGTGCTTAACATTGATCTGTATTCAAATTCGCTGAATCTAGCTTCGTTTTTTAGAAATTACGTATGCAAAGAACAAAGGCGTTTTGCAAAGCTTACGTTCTCCACCGTCAGCCAGCAGCATGAGTTTTTCGACACATCGCGTGTAAATCTTTCCTTCTAGCGTTATTTAACTGTCCGGGGAGGTTGAAAAACGTGTCAGAGCCATGATTTTAGTTCCTATCCACCATTTTGAGGATTCGCTTTAAGAAAAGGACTGGACTGAACACATTGTGACGCGATGTCACCTGATAGGCGTCACGTGAGAGGAAAGAGAAAAAAAAAATGGCCGTTTGTTCCTGAAAATCATTTGAAGCCTTTGGTTAGTTTTAGCGTAAGTGCTGCTGCCAGGTGGTTGAAGGACATCATTAAGTCTGAATACCCGTAAGTTTACAGCATCGCTCGAAGAACTGAGTGATGTTTCTGCCTTTGTTTTGTACAACAGCGCTGTTTAGCGCTTCGGAAAAAACGTTGCACAAACCGAGGTAGTTTTGAGCCTGGCGGCATAGAGAGTCTAAAACAAGAGGTTTCTTGCCGGGAACTTCGTCAACGCGAGTTTTGCAGGATCCGCTTGGGTGCTGCCGCGACAAAGTTGCCGAGAAGTGACCTGGTTTTAGACTTTAAAAAATTCTTTATATGTTCCCCAGGACACCTTCCCTTCGCAAAATATTTTCTGTCTCATTAAATATTCATCAATGAATCTATCGATTCGTGCGAACGAAAACCTCATAAGTTTATCTTGTTTTCGCGGGATTTTGTAGATGTGTGATGATGTAAGGAGTGGAGATAGAAGTGAGAGCAAGCCGGCGGCACTCAACTGAAAGCAAAACTAGTATAATGTGACAACACGAGCAAACGTATTCAATCAACAATCAGTCTTTATTTCACTTTCACCTCGGCAAATTCAGTACAGCTAACGGTAACGGTAACAGAGTAGAATAGTCTTGCCCGAAACAACAAAAACTAGATAACTGCAAGCAGACTGCAGAAAAAGCTAGCTGCAAGCAAACTGGCGTGAAAGCTTACTGCATTAAAAGCGCGATCTATAAAAGGTTGAGGCTGACTCTGATCCTAAACTTAACTTGAAACGGCTTAACTCCCTAATCCCTTGGGGTTAGTGTTAAACTTTTTTTTTTTTTTTTTTTTTTTTTTTTGCGTTAGGGCTAGGCTTTTGCGTTAGGGCTAAGTCTGTAACCCTAATCTGAAACTCTAATCCCGACCCTACGGCCTTGGGGTTACCTTTTGCGTTAGGGCTAGGACTGTAACCCTAAAAGTTTAGCTGACTTCATCGTCTTGAGAAACAAAAGGTTTGTAAAAGAAAAGTCAAAAGACGCCGCGCAAGCAAAAACCTTGTCTTTTTGCATGTGTTATTTTTTGAAAACGAAGGAAAGACCAGCAAAATTAAATACAGGGCAGTGTTGAGCACACGTAAACGAACTTGCGTGCGAAATTTGGAGTTGTTTGTGAGAATTTTCAATTTGGCCAAAACACAAAGTGCGTTTCTTGCGCTTACGCCTTCAATTGTTTGAAGCATGAACATGAAGCGGCCGCAAACGATTGCCACGATTTGTTTCGTGGAAAAGATGCGATGGCCATTTTGCTAATTACCGCATTGCAGTTTATTCAATTTGGTACAACTCCTGCACTCCTGGTGCGACTCAGAGTAAAGTATAAAGTTTAACATAACGACATAACGCTTTGGTCGTATTGTATTGTTCGGAAAAACTATGACATACCTTTGCTCGGTTAGTTATTTAGAAAGCAGTACGGTATTCAACAAAATAAACTGTTTAATCTTTTCTTAATGTGACCAGTTGGAAGCGGTTCATTTCAGCCGGACTTGTTGCGTGACATTACCAGGTGGCATTATTACTTTGTAAAGCTATTTTGTCAATCGAGCGCTTTTGTCGAAGCCTGGTTAGTTTGGAAAGATGAACTTTTTTCCTCGCTAGATTTTTGCCGAATGAAGTGTCTGATCTGTAGTGTTTCGTCGACTGCCGTTATGAAACGGAGTTTATCGTGGACGTGACTGTCAAAATAGATCGTCTGGATAATAATAAGCCGCAGAATTTGTCAACAGTTTGTCAAAATGCAAATAAGGGGGCGGAAGCCAAAAAAATAGCCCATCCGGGCAGGCGGTATTTCAACTCCTCCTCCCCAACCCCCGCGGCTGCGCCCTCGTTGTCGCGGCTTCGCCGCTTGCTAGTGAGCACTTAAAAACCCAACAATACCGCAGGCTAGTAAATTCCAGCAGTTCCCATGCAGCATATAACAATGACTAAACAGGTAGATAACAATATTTATAATAACTTTCAAATTTTGCTTCCTTTTTGTATTTTATTTCACAGATCACGTAGGAGCACTTTAATTGGTATTGCTATATTTACTGTGTTTTTCATATGGACCATTTCAAGATTCATGCCTCGTCATAGACGAGGCCAACTTCCTGAAGCTCCTGGTAAGTATATTCAGTGTTGGAAACTAAATTTTGGGAGCACTCATCATTTGGGCAAGAGAGTCTCAGAATTCACTTGCCTGGATTATATTTTACTTGCCCAAAACTCCTCTCCAGAGAATCACAGCCTGTTTTTGGGGGGTTGTTTTCTCCTTCCTTTCTCGTTTGACACTTTTGAATGTGTGACGAGATATTTCCACATTTTGACAGAAAACATTCAAGACAGCACCCCATTCTCGTTCCCAGAGCCTCCGTTTCTTTTGGTCACGTGGTCGGCGAAACGAAGGGCTCTGGTAACACTGACTACCGGATGTCGTAAAATCCACGACATCGGGTAGCGCATGCCCTCTGCATAAATGTTCGTCTGCGCCTGCTCAGTAAAAGAAAGGGGAAGGCTGGGGCTGACTGAGACGAGAAGAAAGCGAATTTTGAAAGCTGGTTTTGGCAATTCAAGTCGTTGATATTTTAACTTACACAATTCGATTCGTTTGGAACTCATTGAATTGCATGGCTGATAGATGTGTTGATGTTGTTGTGTCGACTCTACACGCAATATTATCTGACGGCAGATAGAAAAGTTAGAATCCAGAGGAATTGGAGTTATAGTGTACATGGAGTCGTGGATATCATCAGCTGATAACATTCCGACGGTTGATGATACTGTGAAATTTATTTATGGCCATGCGGAGGTATTGTAGAAAATTCAGAACCAAAAAAGCCGCTGATCGACGACGTATCATTCTATTGAGCAGCGGTAAGAAATATCACATTGAATTTCAAAGTCTTCATGTATTCATGAACTCCTTTTAGTGTGTATATCTTGTATAAGCTAAGTTGATGGTGCAAATGTTTGCAATATTTTTAATGCAATAAAAAGTACAACCGAGTTACACCTTGCAAGAGATGTACTTGTCATTCGTTCATAAACGAAGGTCTGCTTCGTGAATACGTTATTCCAACAAACTCCCAGTGTTATTCGGTCTTTTTCCGGTAACATTTTCAAACTTTCCGCTGCATCTTCAATTGTTTCGATGACCGGAAGTATAACCAAAATTGCGTAGAAGCGTTTCGTTTTTTTACCTAATTACGCATGCAGTTTTTATCAGCCAATCAAAAAAATCATATTTTTTACCGTTACCAGGGCCACTACGTCATGTCATTTAAAAAAAATACGCGTGGCCCTGGGGAAGAGGATGGACAGCACCCGTGATAGGAAGTGACAAAGAACAAACTTGTGTTTCAGTGCCAAATACTGTATTTCTAGGATACTTCCTACAATAAAACCATTTAAAACAGCAAGATTGTGTTACAGCTGGGGATTTTGTTGCCAAAATTGACAGTGGAAAATTTTATCTACCGGTAGAACTGAAAAATATTATCACACTTGGCAAACATGATTGCAAGTACAATTGAAAATGTTAGTTTCCTGCTCCGGATACATTATAGTTAAAAGGGGTTCTTATTTCCAAACTCGGGGTGCAAATAAAATTTAAAAGCGTGAGATATTTTGTCTGACATCATCCTGACTTCATCAACGATTGCACTCGCCCAGCCCCTCTGACTCTTGCATGCCAATTTGAAAACTGGTTATTAATTGTTCATTTATCATGGTCATCACTGTCACCATCATCATCATCATCATCATCATCATCTTTATAAAAAAGCCAATGAGGCCTTTATAATTAAATAAAGATGAAATTGTTAAATAAATCTATACAGTGTAGAACTTCGGTCTGATAGCCAGTACTTACAGTGTAGGCAAGCAGCCCCCTTACTTTAATTACAGTACTTTAGTTTGAATGAACATGAGCTCAAATTGTTAACAGTCTCTACTTTAATTACTTATATTACTTCCACCAATCTCCAATCTTACACTGTACGACCTGTGTTGTGCATATGCTCTTGCATTCAATTACAAATGTTATGATTTTTTCAAGAGCACTGTCAACCCCCACTATAAGCACTAAAAACTGAAACACTAAAGTTAATAGAGCACTATGGTGCTCAGTTGAGAAAATACAGTGTTTATGTTTACAGTCGAAGCTCTCTTAACGGACACTCTTGTAAGCGGACAGCTCTACTTACGACCGCCTTGTTTGAAACCCTGTTTTAACTTCCATACAAACTCTGTATTTTTAAGAAAGTAAAAAGCGTTCTCTGGTAAAATATTTTAAAAATTATTAGCTTTCGACAGCCAGACTGCTGTCCAGAGAGTGTCCACTTATGAGAGCTTTGACTGTATTTCTATTTTTCTGCTTACTCCTGCACTGTTTTTGTTTTAGCATATGATAAGGTGTGCCTAAGTGATATTTTAGCAAAATGGAAGCAAGGGACTTCAGATAGCGATGTGGTGATTATTCACAAGCCTTTGGAAAAATTAGAAAATCCATACTTACCTTTTGTTGGTAAGTAAAATAATAAAACTGTATGGTGTTGGGAATTAAGTATAAATGCAATTTATTGTGTAACACTATGCACATCAACCCTTGTCAATATGCACAAATTTCAAAAAAATTATTTACTATCTGAGATGTTTTGTGAAAAAATAAAATTAATTGTAATAATCGCTATTTGTAATCACTATTTCAATTTATAAGCCAACAAATTTCCCCTACGGCTAGAAAGCCCTTTTCTGCAATATCAAATACATCAACGGAACAATTAGGAGACAGGGCACTAACTGGCTCATGATGTCAATCCAGTATCCAGGAATGAAGCTAAAAAACATTACCGGTAAGCCGGCTTAATCAACAAGCCTACAGTAACTGGTATTCTGGCCTTGGCAGCTCTAAAAGTTTACCCAAGTCTTTGTTTTTAAGTGAAATTTCAGCCAGATTTAAGTTCTCTTTCGGCCAATGAAATTAGCTGGCAGCCGGCCCTTAGTGACATCCCTGAGTATCAAAGAAATGGAGAAGACTGGTTAGTAAGTTGCTTTTCAACATTTTCCTTAGCAATGTGTTGGTCATACTATGAATCAAATATTCTTGCGTACAGTGCACAAATTTGTAGTTCCACAATACAAATTTAATATGCTAAGTACTTTGTAATTTGAGCTCGTTTTGAAACATGTTTAATTCACTGTACAACATTCTAAAAATTAATATCTGTGTTTTTTTCTCTGCACAGGAAATGGAAATTTAGGGGTTGTTGCAACAGATGGCTCCTTTCTTCATATTGCGTTTATCCAGCCCAGCATGCATTGGTTGAAACTACCATTCTCACCTCTTGTGACTGCAAAAGTTGCTGATGTCCCCAAGCCAAGAGGTATTGGCAAACTAATGCAATTAAATCTGCAATTTATTTATGGAAAGGCCACACATGTGAGTTAGCCACACCCTGCACTGTAATTGGTAGAGCTCAAGGGACCACAAAGCAGTAATGGTCAAGGGTACTAAAAAAACACACAAATATTTTATATTTTAAATACTATTCTTAGATTTAGTAACTACTGTTTGGGAGACCCCCTTCTACCCTCCTGAACCCTTTATTTGAAACCAAAAGGGGAAACAAAAATAGTTCGAAATAGTGGGAGTTCGAAATAGCTGATAGTAAATGACTGAAGCGCAAATCCAAGGGAAATTTGGTTTTAATTTGAAATGTTCAGAGAAATCAAAATAACCGACTTCGAATTAGGGGGTATACTCTAACTTTAAGTACCATGCTTCATTCTTTACCAATATATTATTTCCTTTACAGAGGCAACTGTTATTGATTTCAAGCAAGGCTTGGTTCATCAACTCCAGACATACTCTTATGTAAGTACAGTACAGTGTTTCTTGATTTAAGAGATTGAGTAGCAGCTCTAGCCAGGTCTCACATAAATGGCAAGCTACCTTTGGAGAGAACACTAGAACAAACAACAGGGACAATGCCCACAGACCTTATGCTACAGGTAAAGTACCTGTAGCATTGACCGCCTCCTTAATCCTAGATCTGATATTCTTGATTGTGATCTGATCACTATAAATGTATTTCTGTCTTTAGAGCCATGGATGTGTTATCGTTGAGAATGTGGTGTATGCCCATCGCAGTCAGTCATCTGTCTTAGTCCAAGAAGTTGTGGTCGTTAACCATGGGGTGCGTACACAAAACAATATTTCATTTAAAAAAATAATAGCTGTATTGACCGTCAGAGGGTTCCTGGTAAGAGTTTTAAAGCCAAGGTGTCAATGAGGGATTTGCGGTGGTTAAATATGTAAGGGTATCACTAAATAATTAGAAGTTTTCTACTCTTTTGTCAAGTCAGGTGGCCAGTTGAACACTCCTGTCGTGTCTGGAACACTGCATCATTATATAAAAATAATATTCACATTTTTAAGCGATTATTTAAGGAATCGACTTAATGTACATGTAAAGACCATTTCTTTAGAAATAATTATAATACAACATGCACAGAACTTTTAATAACCCTTGATTTTCAGCATTCTGGTATCAAAGTTTTACTAGCACATGAAGGAGCAAACTCTTGGAAAGGTTCAACAACTAAAAGTTTGAGGTAACAACCTTGTTTAATAAATATTTGTATCAATAACGAAAGTCTTGTTTCTGGCTTGCTTTCTATGCGTCCATTTTTAATGTAATAGTAGCTAGATGGCATTGGTGTTTGTGTCTAAATACAACTCTTCACTTTTGCGATTGCTTCCATATTTTGGGTTCCGTTAGCATTTGTGCTTGCGCCTGCGTTCACATTTGCGTTTGTGTCTGTGTTCGTGTTTGCGTTCGCATTTGCGTTTGTGTCTGCCTTCACATTCTTATTTGCGTTTGTGTCTGCGTTCGCATTGGCAGTTGCATTCGCATTTGTGTTCGTGTCTGCAATCGTGGTCAAAATTTGTGTGTGTTTGTTTTTGCGAATGAATTTGTGTTCGCGTCACCATTTGGCTTTTTAAAAGGAAATTCAAAGTGGACTTGAGTTTGCTGCATTTATGAAGTAGGGTCTTTTTTTGTTTTCCAGCTTTGAAAGAAATATGGACCCGTCCAAAGCACACTACACTCTCTCCCACGGTCAGGTTGCACATGTTGTTAAATCAGAGCCTGATATCAACGTAACAGTAGCAACATCAAGAGTTCCTACTGAGATGACTGTGCAGGGACAGAGGTGTGTGGAGGTTTTGAATTATAGCCAATCTCTGATGGCGAATATATAGGAGGGGTGAAAAAAGTCAATATTGCATATACATGTACTGTAAAGAGAAAAGGAACTTTATTAAGCTGATAAAAACCCATTTCTACTGACTTTCTTGTTCTGAAAGTGTTGGTGAAATTAAATACTGGTCTAGTTCCCGACCGATATTTTTTTCCAATACGGATATATATTTTTTTGTTAACTATTATTTGTCTTCATAACAGCACTGGAATCTTGCGACACTTGACAGTTGTGCGCACCTCAAGTTTGTTTGGTCATGTGACCAAACCTGCCCCTGCTCCTGTAAATATTGAAAAACTCCAAGAAGAAGCACAGAAGGTATTTGAGTTAGAAAAAAGAAAAACAAAAAAGCAAATGAGGTGTAGGACAGATGGATAAACTAATTTGTGTTCTCATTACACGTTTTGCCTGACTAATGCAGACTAAGTTGAACATACGCAAACATCTCACTTCCGCTTTCGGGATATGCGTCTAGGAAATACATGTTTATGCCTTGGAAACAGCCGCAAAACTGCCAAATCAAGGAGTGACATTTGCCGAATTTTGACAAATGCAGTTCAGTCCCCGCTCAAGTCAGTGTTTAAGAATTTCCATCATTTGTTTTAACGTTTTAATTGGTGTATTAGTTCTAAGTGAACTTTTCTCCCTTCACAGGAACTCCGAGCTCTTGTGTCGCTAGACAAACCTGAATCTTTGAGGGAATCTCACACAACAGCCTGGAAAGAGGTATTATACTTGCATCCTGTACACGCTTTTGACAACTTTCAGAGATTAGTTATTAGATAAATTAGGGAGAATACAGTCGTAACTGTCACGAGAAGAGATATCCACCAACTGAAACCCAGTGTCGCCCACTCAGTCTAGTTTGCTAAACTATATCTTTTTTGGCTTTTTTACATGTAGTCGTGGAAGGGGAGGTGGGGGGGGGGGAGTGTAAAATTGTTAACCTCAAAACAACTTCAGGTAGTTGTTTATTTTTATGTGAAACAAATGTTCTGTTTCTAAAATTAACCAACATCGACTACGTACGATGCATTACATTGCTGAACTGATTACCATGATCTTATATTCCATAATTCCAGTTTTTATGAACATAATTAGTTTTTCAATTAGTTTTTCAAAATTTCAAATAAGAGTTCTGCCAGTGTTAAATGAAATCCAGTTTTGTCACTCTTATCGTTTGCGAGCCTAAATAATTCTGCTTACGAAATGATACGTTGTTTTATTTCCAGTTATCCGAGACAGGCCTGTTTGTGGACCCTCACCATGATCCAGACACACCATCTGGTCTGGAAGTGAACACTACTTTGTATTATGTTCTGTCTTCTTTTCCTTCACTCGCTCATGGTGCTTCAAGCCCTCAAGCGCGCAAAGATGATATAGAGAAGCTTCTTCATATTCCAGATCACTGCTTTGGCGGTCCTCCCACTATGTAAGTGTGGAATTGGAATTTTTTGTATAGGAAATCGGCCAAAGTTACTGTCCGGAAAATGTTCTAAAGTTCAACTGATTTCTTACCGGTTCAAACACGTAATCGCTGGCATTTTCCTCATAAATTTAAGCATTGTTTAGAGCGTTTTCGCATAACGTAATACGGGGGACATATTGGTGTTCCAAAACAATGAAACGGCGGCCATGTTGGTGTACCAAGCCAATCCTGTGGGATTTGAAGTCTTTTCTTATGTAAACGCTTCTTTTTGTTCTAATAAATTTGCATAGATGCTGGCCACGTGAGTGAAAACGCTCAATAAAGCATGTTTTCAGAATGTTGCAGAAATTGCAACAATAACAATTTCGACAAATACCATTTCAGCAGTTTTTTGTTTAACAATGCAGGGAGATGAGGAAGAAAAAACAAAAAAAAAATCAAAAGACAAAATCTCTTTTCTTTTCGAAGGCACTCAGCATCACTTTGGCCCATGCCGCGGACCGAGGCTGGTGTTAGCAAAATGGCGGCGTTATGGCAGAGGTTACTGGAGCAGAATGGCTGCAGTGCGCTTGTCAAAGCAGGTATCACTTGACTTCTAATTGTTTGTATTTCTCTCTAGAGTTTCGCCGAGTGGTTTCTTTCTTCCATGCACACTGGCCTTTGGTTTGTCTGTAGTACAGGTGAACCTCCCTTGAGAACAGCAAAAGTGTCCAATAAGGAGAGGTGTTCGCTTATAGGAGGCGAAAAATGTAGTGTTTGTATGTTACCAGGACCATACGACTGAGAGTCGGCTTAAGGGAGGTGTCCGCCTACCCGTGCGTTAGCGTAGGTTCGAATGAAAATGTCTTTTATTATCTTTCCCCGATATTCCCCCCCCCCCCCCCCCCCGCCCCTAATACAAGGAAGGCTTGAAGGCTTGTTGACTGAATATCTACTCGGTCTTCCTGAAAATTCAGAAGTAGTGTTGAGAACACGTCCAAAATGAATTTATAACATCCCGTTTAGGGGAGGGGAGAGGGCAGATGGAGAGGAAAAAATACTACTGACGCCGGAGTTGTTACAACAATACGAGCTACTTGGCTCGTGAATCAATGTGCTCTGTTCTTCTTTCCCATGTCAATGTTGGTATTAAACGCGAGGATATAAACTTAAATCTTCTTTTTCTTTTCTTGAAGGAGTCATCGGCATTGTCCAAGCTATCACGCTTAGCTTTGGAGGCCTGCAGTTCTCTGCAGGACACTTTGAATTTGCCGCCAACCCTGCCTCGCTTCACACCACTATTATCTTCCGCCATATCCACCTGTATGAAGATATGGATATTTATCTCACGGTGCTGGTGAACGAGGAAACTGGACATGCAGAGAAGCTGCTTGTTAAACCAGTGAAGGGAGGAAAGACGCCTCTGTACGCATGCGAGGCAGGCTGCCAATACGACCCTGTAGAAGTGGGGTGAGTAGAGATAACACAGTGACCTGTCACGCAATCTTCGTTGGATTAACGATTTCGTGGCAAAGAAAGATTTCGTGACATGCCACAAGAACGCCTGAGTGCAAAACCATTCGAGAACTTTCAGAATTTTAGAGTTCGTACTTTGTTTGGCGAGGGATTCACGAAGTTCCAGTCTAAAATCAAAGCGATACAGTCAACTCTCGTTATAGCGGACACGCTCGGGACTTCGTTTAGTGTCCGTAATAGCGAGAGTCCGTAATAGCGGGGTGTGAGGAAAAAAATGGCGTTAACATAGGTTAAATAGTATGGGCTATGACGAGCTTATTAACAGTCGTGAAAAGACTCAGTAGTCGTTAGGTATGGAGAATGACAATGGTCGAGGGTTTGAGGGTTTGATATCTCAAAAGGAGTCGTCTGAAAGAAAAGGGCGCAAGCTGAAGTGAAAAAGCAAAGTCTGGTGTACAGCTACTGAAGAAATTGATGCAAAAATAATTATTGCAGAAGACCTCTGAAGTGTGTTTCGACAAATAGTATTTAACACACTGCAATTTTCTGCAATAATGTTATGTGAGAAGTTCATGGTGTCCGCTTTATCGAGAGTCAAAACAATAAAATTGTTCTTTTGGTACCACGAAAGTGTCCGTAATTCCGTAATAGCGAGAGTCCGTAATAGCGGGAGTCATTTCCAGTCAAACCTCTATAACTTTCGCCGGGGATCTGAATTTTGTCCGTAATATCGAGCGTCCGTAATAGCGGGGTGTCCGCAAGGCGAGAGTTGACTGTAGTTGCAAACCTGTTAGCTGGTATGTTTCGTTCTGCCAATATTCTAGACCACGAAGGCTGTATGTTGTTCAAAGTTAATTTTACTGTAGTAAACAAAAGGTTAAGCAGAACTATAGATACCCTAAAAAACGAGCAAACGCACGTTATAAAGTACAGTATTTCTGTAGTTTTATATATTCAAACACAACTTCAACATTTATAGCTAAAAAAACTGTCCCATTTTTCAATTTCAGTGAAACTGAAGTGACCTTCCCAGTGCGCATGACCAGGCCCGTCACACCGCTGCTCTATATATCGCATAACAAGTCCGAGCTGCTGGAGCTCAGAAAACACGTGTTTATAAAAGATGCACATGAAGGTAAGAATAATTCATAAGGAGAATCCTGTCATCTTATGGATTCTATGAAGATCACAGCTTATGAAACCGTTTCAGTGTTATTAAACCACGTCTTTTGTCAAATGAATTTCTAATGTCAGGGCTCAAAATAACGGCCGGTCAAAGGACAATGTCCGACCAAAATGACGATTTGACCGGCCAAAATTTTGGTTCGGCGGTCATTTTGACCGGTCACGTACACAGCTTTCAAATAAATAACATACAAAAATTATTCGCAGTATTTCTTGAAATTTTACAGTAAAATCATAAAATATCATAGCAGCTTGCAGTCACAAATTTGTAGACTGAACAGATGAGACGGTCACGTTCTGCGGATTTGTTAGCCGTTTGCTTTAATAAAACAGGAAACATACACGTCTGTAAATACGCTAAACAGACAACGATGAGCATCGCATCAATCAAAGTCTGCTATTAACACGTGTACGCAATTACAGTTTCAATTGTCAGGCGGGCCGAGAAAAATAGCACTCGTTAGTGGATTTAAAAAACTATATGCACCTGAAGAAAGTACAAGTTCGTAGCGCGTTTTTCACCAACAAGATCATGAGAATAGACCGAATGCATAAATGGCTGCCAATTTAAAATTCTTTTGTATGCATTTAAATTAGCCTGACTAACCTCGTTTTTGAGTTGATAATTCGAAAGAATTTTTGCTCTAGAGCGAGGTTAGTCAGGCTAATTTAAATGCATACAAAAGAATTTTAAATTGGCAGCCATTTATGCATTCGGTCTATAATAAAATCATTAAACGCTTTGAATGTTAAGCCAGCAATGTTTCTGTAAACTGTGCCTATTTCGCAACTGAACGTGTCCACACATCTGCTGACAAAATACTTAAAAAAATACTTTGCCGTAAGTATATTTGATTTTCAGCAGCTTCTCAATCAGACGGGCTTCTCTCATGTAGGTGACGTTGAAAACTTGAAGAGATCCATGATTTTTGAAATGCGAAGCGACGTAGGCTTTCTTGCCCAACTCTTGGCAGTCTTGAAGAAAGAGAACTTTAAAAGAGGGCATCTTATAGGAAGCTCGATGAACAACGAGTCTGTAACTTTGCAGTGAAGACATGTTAAACTTCCAGCACACCCTTAATGAAAGGCCTGGTTTCTAAGCGTTGTGGACGAATGTGAAATCTTTTCTCGGCGGTTATTTTGTTAATCCCCTAGCTTGAAATGAGATATTGGTATCACATGATACAGGAAAGATATCTAAAAGTCGAGGATGTGAATGTGCTTACAACCAAGATCGCCTCCACCCATAAGTCGTTAACTAATGTATAACTATGCAGAGTAACATAACATTACGGCTACTGAGCATTTTGTTTTATACTTTTTATGTAAAGTAGAACACAGAAGAAAAGAAATTCAAAAGGCGAACATAATAAAATGACACTTTTAGCGATCAAAACATTTAAGCTTATACTCTTTAACAACGTGTGTTTTAGCTTACGAGGCGAAATTTTTGTCAGAATAGGCTATTGCTTCCAAGTAAATACTCAATATTTTGACCGGTCAAAAACGAGACATGACCGAGCAAAAATTGATTTGGCCGGTCAACATGACCGGTCAGTATCCAAAAATTATTTTGAGCCCTGAATGTGGGTGGAAGCAAACAGTCTCCTTTGACGTCAAACATCATTTAAACGTCAGATGATATTGTCAGTCGTTTGCTCATTCCATAAACCCAAACTACGGGCTTGAGTTGAGGTGTGAGCAGCAGATTGAAATACAGGCTAGTGGGAATCTCCTTCTTTCGGACTTTTACCAGTTTTGTACGTACAATTCAGGTGGAATCATAAATTAATTATTTAAAACTATAGCAATTAAAGCAGCGTTTTCACCCTCAACACTCCGCGTTAGTTCGGGTAACAAGAGTCATTTTTGGAAAAATTCCAGAAATTATGTCTCCAAGTACTGTTAACAAATCAGAAAACTGCAATGGCTATTGCAAACAGTCGGCAGTTACTGGTCAGCTCGTCGTTTTACCGGTTTGTGTTGCTTGGCAACAACATGACTGAGAAGGACCGCGGGCTCAATTAATTCCATGAAACAGGATTACTTTCGGTAGAGCTGCTTGTCATTGTATTTGTTTGTTTGTTTATTTCGTTGTTGTTGTTTGTTTGTATGTGTTGTTTTCCCCAGATGTGTATTTCATTTGCGACTTTGACATATTATGTGTGTTTTCTTCTGTTCCTCAGAATCTCTCAAGAATCATCACGTTCACCATCGCTCCGGACTGCCGGCAAAGTTCTGGGTGACGATCGCCTTTCTAATCGTCGGTTTTCATCTTTACCTGGCTAAACTAATTTATTCAGAGTGCTTTAAAGAGAAGGACATTGTGCGATCGAAGATCTACATGAGCTGACATCACGTGAACGTAGAAAACTATGGCATGAATGTAGAACTGGTTGTTCGAAAGCAGATAACCGCTTGTCTGGGATTTAAAGTTACGCCGAAAAGCGTTTTCCATGGCTAAAAAATATACACTTTGAAATGGCAGAATTCCGGGGTGAGTTGAGGCGGGCGGGGAGGAGGAAGGAGCTTGACTTTTACCCTCCCCTTCTGAAGTGGCTCCCGGCACTCTGCGCTTTCTCTATTGTTGCGAAGTTATACCATACGGTCTCCAGTTCCTTCCTCCCCCCCCTCCCCAAGCACAACCCAGATATGGTTTCACAAGGGTTGTACTGTAACAGAAATCCTCATTTTGTAATTTTGAGTAAATATCCCAGATGTACGTCATCCAGCTTCAAACAATCAGGCCACCCTCAAGCCAGGCGTTCCCTTTTATGCCTGGTTCATCATTATGATTTTTGTTGTGATACATGCCGAGAAAAGATTCATGCTGGTCAACTCTGGGACTTATTAAAAAAGTGGATGGTATTTAAAGTGTATATGACATGAAAAATATTTTCTGCTAATTTGAAAGGCCTTTCGAAATACAGAAGAATGGCGGGTTTTTTTTTCGAAATATCTTTTTTCGTTTCAGAGATATTGACGTTTTTGTATTATGCAAATTAGATCAGTGATGACGTCACAAGATTTGACTCTAAAAATGGTAAAATACGGAATAAACAATATCTCTAAAACTATTGAAGCAGTGTTCTTGAAACTTGGCACCACAAATGTGCATCACAAAAGGAACAAAATGACACCCTTAGTATTGTTGCCATAGCAACTCTTTCAGCTCCAGTCTCTCTCTGTTAAAAAAACCAAATATCCCCATATCTGACCTCTAAAGTGAGACAAAGGGTCCTGCTTAGAACAGACATAGTTCCCATATTGCCTTAATTCCCACCATTGGTTTGGCTGCGCTAGATGGTTCTTGGTTTAAGACAGAAACTGGGAATTTCAGTTTTTATTGAGACAGCACCAGCGGCAAAACTGTTGTCATGGCAACAGCCCTAAGAGTAACATTTTGTTTCTTTTATGATGCACATTTGTGGTACCAAGTTCCAAGAACACTGCTTTAATAGTTTTAGAGATATTGTTTATTCAGTATTTTACCATTTTTAGAGTCAAATCTTGTGACGTCATCGCTGATCTAATTTGCATAATACAAAAACGTCAATATCTCTGAAACGAAAAAATATATTTCGAAAAGAAAAACGCCATTCATCTGTATTTCGAAAGGCCTTTCAAATTAGCAGAAAATATTTTTCATGTCATATACACTTTAAATGTACAAAACAAGGAACACTTTTAACTTGAGAAAGGGCCAACGGACAATACAAAGAAAAGGCACAAAATATGGCCCCAATCCAAGTATCCCGCCGATTCTTTAATTATGATGTAAATGTTCGTTTTTAAATTTTCCATCGGGGGTGGGGTGGGGCATACTTTTGATAAAGAGAAATATTTGACATTTTTAGATATAATGGTTAAAAGGTGTTTCGCCTCTAGTTAAAAGAAATGTTAAGAAATATGTGTAAGGCATTATATTACGCATTATTTGGAGGGAAATATATGTCTAGAATTACCTTAGCTTACTGATTAGTAAGAGGGAACCAAATCAAGACTGCAAAATAGTCTCTGTGCGTGAGCTGGTACACAGTCTCAGAAAAAGAGTGTACAAATATGGAAATGCCGGAAGTAAGGTTGACACGCGACCTTTGCTCGCGAATGTTAACTTGCGCCTGACGCATCTTGCTACAACTTTTTGGTTTTCAGAGAAATGGGAATGTTGTTAGCAGCCTACTAATAAATTGGCCCCTATTACAGCCTAGTTTAACTTCAACCGTGGAAATTATAATAACTTATATTACAAAAATTTTACAAGGGCTAGAAACTATCATGGTAGCATTTAAGAAAACGTGTTTAATAATGCGAGTCTTGGAGTGTAATAACTCCAAAGTGTAATCATTTTTAAAGCGTTGCACGGCATCGTTATTAAGCAGATGCCTTATACCGTTTTATCAAGAAGAGAGTATTGATACGCCGTGATGAGAAAATGGCATATTAAATAGAACTCGTAGACCTTTAAAAATGCCTATTAAAGATCACAGTTCAAAAGTTCTCTCAGAGTAATTTCTTAGTGTCATAAAAAGGAATGGCAGTAGGCCATCGATCCACCGAATGAGACCTGTTTGGGTAGAGAGAGAGGAGGGAGGGAGCAGACTTTTTAAGAATGGTTGGTTATATTTAGTAAGGGATTTTGCAGGGGAAAAAACACGATGGGGGAAAACGCCATGGAGACACAAGCAACTCAAATTTATTTTCCATCTTTCAAACTGACATTCCTTTACAAACTCTCATTAGTCTTATTTTGGATATTATGAAATGTCACTGATGATACAGTGTTCACGGCTCCCAAGAAACTTGGCAGACCTGTGCTCCAACTGGCTATTGATTTTTCTGGTTCAGAATGACACTAGCACTTCGATTGGAAAGTGCGGTCCTGGTGCCGACCAGCACTCGGCCACTCAATGCGAAGTCTAATGAGACCACCCATGCCTGATTTTAGCTCAAATTGTCTGAAGCCGCCTTCTTGATCTCACGCCCTGTCCTCGTACGCGGTGTTTTAGTCATAAGCATTATTAACTGATAATTTGTGTACAGACTTGATTTTTCGGCAGCTTGAACACTTAACGGAAAAAGGGAAGATTGCCTCCGTCATAAGCGCCATCAAACGCACAAGGAATTTTGTTCCGCGTGAGATTAACTTAATCAGCCCAGTCATTTCGATTACTGTAGTGTCAAAGGGACTCTCTCAGAAATAACAATAGCTACAGAACCGTGTGCGCGTATCATAACCTGGGTAACCATTAATTATGATAGAAATACTGATGAACTTTTACGTTCAAAATTGGAACAAACTTAATCATCAAAGGGCCGTTAGTAAAGCGATTATGATGTATGATGCTTTGAACAACCAGACTCCGGATTATGAAGTTCTCGGTTTTTCCCGCATAATGAAACTTTGACTTATAATCTCAGAATTGGTGAATATAACCTATCTATACCACAGCTGCGCACTTATTTTTGTAAACGAAGTTTTAGCTCTAACGGGGCTGTGTTATGGAAAAGCTTTCGAAAAGAAATAAAACTATCAAATTCTCTAAACGAGTTAAAAAGAAATTGAAAAACCACACTTTCGGATCATCTAGCATTTAAATTTATATACACGGCATCCTTGTAAAGCAGGTTTATCATGTTATTTCTAGTAGTGAGCCTCTCTTAGTATAGTTAGTGTTTTATTCTTTTGATAGAGAGAAATAGGGGACTTTTTTGGATATAACGGTTAAAAGGTGTTTAGCCCTCGGTTTTCCAAGCCCGACCTTATCATGCTGTCCAGCTGCTGATGCTAAATTGCGCGCCCTCAGTTTTCGAAATTAATCTCGGGAGCCCATAGTCTGTTAGACGAATTAAACCGAGCAGGAAACTCAGCACAGCAAAAGTTTACAAGAACAAGGGCAATCTCCCACATTTTTGTAAATTTCCGCCAATTTTGCTGCTCGGTGCCGTCTCGACTAATGTGTTTTCGAACACGAAATGACCCGAGGATGTCAAACATTGTAACAGAGCAGCGGGTTCAGGGAGGCTCACTTTGTACTCTGCACAAACGTACGCGTTTCAATCAAAGAAAAGAAACAAAAGATTTTATGGGGGAGCAGGGATGGCGCAGTGGTGAGAGCGCTCGCCTCCCACCAATGTGGCCCGGGTTCGATTCCCAGACCCGGCGTCATATGTGGGTTGAGTTTGTTGTTGGTTATCGTCCTTGCTCCAAGGGTTTTTCTCCGGGTTCTCCGGTTTTCCTCCCTCCACAAAAACCAACACCTCTAAATTCCAATTCGATCGGGAATCCGAGGGCCACAGGTTTGTCAGTCGAAAGACTGTTATGTGCAACCCTCGTAAAACAAAGTTGATTTAATCAGTGGCAACTGACCAGTCTTAACACGATTATGATAACATTGATAAATAATGAGGCCGATGTTGAGTCGAAAACCGTAATCGTGTCTGCTATGATAAACGTATTTGGATATTATATTTGCTGTCTTATTTTTCATTTGAGTTAAGTTAAACCCTTTCTTAAGAGGGCAAACCGAAACAAACCGAAACAAAACCGCGTTTTTTTAGGTCATTTACAATTTGACCAAGCCAGTATTGATTCCGAGATTGCGCAGGGAACTGAGGCGAGTTTCAAATTTTAAGTATTCGATAATCTGACACCACCACATGAAAGATCACGGTAAGATTGGTCATTCGGCCATGTTTGATGCTTGCAGGATGAACATAGACGAAGTTATGTACCTTGAAACAATTCCAATTTTGTCTGCTAGCTATAGTTAGAACAGCCCACTCGCTTCACCAAGAAAACAAAGGCGCATCAGCATGCAAATTCCATTGATGAAGTCTATACTATAGCTGTTTATCGAGGCATGTCTTAAAACAAAGAAAAGAAACAAAACCCTTTGACCCCACCCAGAACCTCTGAATCAATCATGATCCATTCAGTCGTATAGCCTGGAGGGGTTCTCGATTTCCGAGAAATAACGGATACTGGTATTTACGACTGCAATTTGTATTCTCACGAGAGGAATGAAACCTCGCCTTGCAGAAAATTATCTTGAGTTGTAATCGGCAATTATAGAATTTCAAAAACCAGGACACGTCCAAAGCCTAGTTTGCATACTCAGAAAAACAAAAACAAACCTACGATCGGGCACTCACTAGCAAATATTTGGCGCTCCGTTGATGCAGGTCGTGAACAAGAAAGAAATGCTGTACTGCTACCGATCGATAAAGTCCATAACTTAAGTCAGTCAGTCCTGTTTTATTTAAATCCTTTTACACTGTGTAACATATACTACATCATTCTATTTCAAGAAATGGGGTATATAAGATCAAGCAGCTTCTCCTATTTCGTGGACTTACTTTTATGTAGTGCCCAATTCAGGTTCACTGACCGAATATAAAATAAACATGAATCAAAAATCCCATCAACATACGCTTTTTTACACTATGGCATCCATTGTAAATTGGTAAATCTGATTGTTTTGAAGGTTTTAATTTCCTTAACTTGTTCATTTCCTCTACTGCTGACCTGCTAACGATTAGAAAGGTTGGAAGCAAGTTCGTAAATAACTGAAGAGGCTCTTGTTCTTGCTCGCATATAAAAACGCGGTAAACTCCGAAATTGAAATATACTTGAAACACTGTGGACAACTATGGTAAATCATGCAATAAGCCGGCAGCTAACAATTAAACAGTCGGTTAAAAGAATTCGTATTCGTACATCTACTTAAATTGTGACTTCAGTTTGCTTGCGTGTTCTGGAGATACTCATCATAAATGCAAGTTTTGAAGCGCCTCATGAACAGCTTCAATATCTGTCTCTTGTAACGGGAAGTACGTAAAGCGCTGACAAGTGAGGGTAACGTTGACGGTGTACTGTCGTGCGGCAGTTTTACGAGAAACGCCACTGAAATGAACATAGGCCACGTACTGCTGGTTTTCGTCACCGTTGGCATCATTGAAGATCAACATATGCATGGACTCGCGTTGCTCATCGTCAACTTGTTCCAAGTGATCTCTATATGTATGGTAGTTAAAAAGGCAGTCTAACGCTCCTCGGATCAGTTGACGATCTGGATCTGTAACTCCCGGCAGTACACCACCGAGGTTAGTGGTCATGTCCTCTCTTATTCTAGAGCCTGCTGAACGGATGAAGTCGTATACGCGTCTTTTGTTGCCAAAGACGATCTCATCAGGTGCATGGTTGTTAACGACGTCTTGGAATTGAATACGACCTTCTTCTCCCTCTTGTCTTAGTAGACCTCTTCTTAAAAAACCCAGGTTGTTGTAGTATCCAAAATTGTCTTGAATTGAAGTCAAGATTGTGATTGCCATCCTGCCAATTTAGTCTTCTCACTCGTCTTTGATTAGTACTCGATACTATGTGATATTTCACAAGGAAAACATAAGGGGTGTTTTCGTTATGTGCGTTATCCCAGCATGCATTGGAAACAATCTACGGTATATTGCCCCTGGACAACAGCCAACGTTTTTGACGTCACATTATAATTAACAACAAGGTAGCGCTGCAAACAGCTTTTAGCTTCTTTGTTTACTCGAGATCGTTGGTGTGTATTTGGCGTCGATTATTTCAACCCAGGCGACCTTTGTCGGAATATAACATTACCAGACGAACTGTAAACAGATAACGCGTGATGGAGCTGGATGGACCGGGTCACGTACGATATGGAATATTTCGTATCGAGTATCCCTATCAGAGACCCTTAGGCTTTCGCTTCTTGGTAAAAGATAGGCACTTTGCTGGATACGTATTAAGGAAAGGTGGCTGAAAACAGTTTCCAGCACTTTCCAGCTCTAATACTTTGATGAGTTAATACATTGTCAAACAAATGCCGAATTATTGTTGAATTAACTGTGCTTATTTTCTCGATATTACCTTATTGTTACTTATTTTTGCGGGAACTTAATTTCGCGAAAATTGAATGGGAATATTTTGCGGGACTTAATTTTCGCGATTTGGCCAAAAAAGACGCAAGAACTATTAAAAATACGTAAAGAACGGTAAGAATAAATTTTCGCGGGTCTTTAATTTAGCGATATTTTAAAAACCGCGAAAATTAAGTCCCGCGGAAATAAGTAACAATAAGGTATATGCTACCATAGCAACAGTATGCGGCCTTATGCACCCTGGGGGTGCTGCAAGGATGATGATGATGATGATGATGAAGATGACGATGATGATGATGATAGCAACAGTATACCTGATCAAAAACAGCCCTAAATTAGCTTTAACGGCTTACAGCTCAATAATGAACTCGGTGACCCCTATTTTGTCTTAGTATTGGGCAATGATTAGCATATTAAGATACAACTTTTTGCAAAGTTAAAAAAAAATTCTAAGAAGACGGCTCATAGCCACCTTAAATTTTCAAATGTTTACGGTAGTTCTGAAATCAATTCGTATAATTATTTAAAGCTTTCGGTTAGTTATAAACACTTAATGCTATAATTTAGGGTGTTTATATAGCTTATACTATTGCTATGTTATCCTTTTACATCAAAAACATTACCACAACTTCGGACACAACTTGTTTTCCAATGATTGATACCATTATTTCTCAAACTCATAAATAATTCATTAAGTTAAAACAAAGAAGATCATAACCGTGAAGAAGGTTTTGATACCCGGTCAGAATTAGCATAGATTTTGAGTCAGACTCGTACCCAGTCCCTACGTATTTGTTCATAAAGGCAATAACAGATTTTCGTCCGGCCTTCCCGAGATGCAATGCGTTCTAGTCAAAACTGCCTCGGCAGCGACTGGGAACGAGTCTGATTGAGAGTATAAACACCTCGAATTCGTTTGGATATCCAGATGAAATACGAGTGACTTCTGTAATTATGCAAGGACCACTCTGACAAACAGGAGCAAATTGTAGCCGGATCTTGGTGTAGATCAGGATCAGCAGTTGACTTAATAAACAAACTTTAAATGCAGGGCTGATCAAACAGCTAGGAACTGATGTTATAAATTTATTTTGGCCCAATATTTCGGTTGAACAAAACCAACCTTCATCAGGGGCATACAATGCTAAGTGTATGCCCCTGATGAAATTTGGTTTTGTTCAACCGAAATATTGGGCCAAAATAAATTTATAACATCAGTTCCTAGCTGTTTGATCAGCCCTGCATTTAAAGATGAAATATTGTTTCTCGTGTTTAATATATCTTCTCAATCGAAACAAAAACTACGGAGTAAAGGGAGAAATAAAATCGTAAAAAGCTATGCTAATTAAGATCGGGTATCCGAACCTCCTTCACGGTTATGATTTTCTTTGTTTTAACTTGATGAATTATTAAGGAGTTTGAGACAAGCGATATCTTTCATACACAAGGTTGGGTCCTCGTCGAGTACACTTCTTATGACCACTTCCCTCACTTCCCTCTCCTTTCACGTCAAACGTCGTTTAAATGTCGGATGACACGCCAGTCGTTTTCTCATCACATAATCCCAAACTACGGAGTTGAGCTCGAGGTGCGAGCAGACGAGTATTAAGGGTAGTGGAATTTCCTACTTTTTGGACTCTCACCAGTTTTGTATGCACAATTCAGGTGGAATAATAAATTAATTATTTAAAACAAGATCAATTCATCAAGCAGCCTTTTCACCTTCGACACTGCATGCGTTCAATCAGGGAAATTTTGTTTCCGACTGCTGTTAACCAATCAGAAAACGGCGTAAGCGCAAATAAACATTTGGAAGTTACTCGTCAGCCTGTCGTTTTAGAGGCTTGTGTTACTTAGCAACATGACTGAGGAGGACCGCGGGCTCAATTAATTCCATTAAACGGGATTACTGTATTTTCTTGATTAAACGCGCCCGGTGTTTATATCGAACTTGGCCTGGTGAAGCCGGCGTTTATTTGACTCCTGTAGTTTATTCGAGCCCGAATTTTATTAGACAAGGGTTTCGATTCATACATTTTTTTTACAGACTTACATATTTCCATTACAGCTACAGCTTTTTATCCCTTCAATAAATTCTTGAGGTGGTTATTAACAACTCTTCATTGGAAACCTCGTGTTTATTCGAGACCCGGCATTTATTTGAGAAAATACGGTACGCCTGGTACAGCTGCTTGTTATTGCATTACTTTTTTATTGTCTTCGTCGTCGTCGTTGTTGTTGTTGTCGTTGTTGTTGTTGTTGTTTTTCTTCTGAATTTTATCTTGAATAAACCATTCATGTATGTATTGTTTCCCGAATGCGTATTTCAATTGCGACTTTAACATATGTTTTTGTTTCGTTTTCGTTCCTCAGAATCTCTCCAGAACCATCACGTTCACCATCGCTCCGGACTGCCGGCAAAGTTCTGGGTGACGATCGCCTTTCTAATCGTCCATTTCCATCTTTACTTGGCTAAACTAATTTATTCAGAATGCTTTAAAGAGAAGGACATCGTGCGATCGAAGATCTACATGAGCTGACATCACGTGAACGTAGAAAACTATGGCATGAATGTAGAACTGGTTGTTCGAAAGCAGATAACCGCTTGTCTGGGATTTAAAGTTACCCCGAAAAGCGTTTTCCATGGCTAAAAAATATACACTTTGAAATGGCAGAATTCCGGGGTGAGTTGAGGCGGGTGGGAAGGAGGGGGGAGCTTAACCTTTACATACCCCTTTATTAGTGGGTCCCGGTTCTCTGCGCTTTCTCTATTGCAGAATATTACACAATGTTGCGACGTTGGACCGAACGGTCTCCTCTAGACCCCCCCCCCCCCCCCCTCTAAACTTTCGATCGGGTTGAACTGTAACAGAAATCCTAATTTTGTAATTTTGAGTTAAAATCCCAGATGTACGTAATCCAGCTTCGAATAACCAGGTCGCCTTCAGGCCAGGCTGTCGCTTTTTAGCCCGGTTCATCATTATGATTTTTGTTGTGATACATGCAGAGTTTCATACTGGTCAACTCTGGGACTTATTAAAAAAAGTGGATGGTATTTAAATGTATAAAATAAGGCCCCAATCCAAGAATCCTGCCGGTTCTTTTATAATTATGATGTAAACGTTCATTTTTAAATTTTCCAGAGGGGATGGGGTGGGGCATACTTTTGGTAAAGAGAAATATGGGACTTTTCTGGTTATAACAGTTAAAAGGTGTTTAGTCTCTAGTTCCAAAAAAAAAAGGTTAAGAAATATGTATGTCATTATATTACGCATTATTTGGGGGGAAAATACATGACTGGAATTACCTAAGCTGAAAATTATTAAGAGGAAAACCAAATCAAGACTGCAAAACAGTCTCTGTGCGTGAGCTGGTACACAACCTCAGAAAAAATCGTACAAATATGGAAATACCGGAAGTAAGATGACACGCGATCTGTGCTCGCAAATGTTAACTTGCGTCTCACGCATCTTGGTACAACTTTTAGGTTTTCGGAAAAATGGGAATGTTGTTAGCAGTCTACTAATAAATTAGCCTCTATTACAGCCAAGTTTAACTTCAACCGTGGAAATTATTATAGCTTCTACAACAAAAATATTACAAGGGCTAGAAATTATAGCATTTAAGAAAAAAAATGTGTTTGATAATGCGAGTCAAAAGAGTAATCAGTATAAAAGCGTTACACGGCATCTTTATGATGAGATGACTTGTACCGTTTTATCAAGAAGGGAGTATAGATAAGTATAGACAGTATTTACAATGTCGGATATGCCGGCATGAGGAAATGGCACATTAAGGTGGCTCAACTGGATTTTTTAGGGGAAACACCGCTCAAATCAGAGAATTGACTACGTCGCCATTAACAATGCTATCGAAAAACGATCACCACAGTTGTATCAGATAAAGATGAAATTTTTTATGACCAGTGTTTTATTGACATCGGAGTTGCCATAGCGACGAAATGACGTCATTACGTTTTTTACTTTCGCTCGTATTGCTCGGCACCAGGAAATTTTTTCGGAAATCGCTCAAAGGAGCTTGTACCACACATAGCTGCCTCGATGTTGGCAAAGTTTGAACAAATTCTATGAAAGCGTTTTCGAAATATTTGGAGATGAAGTTTTCGGGCCTATAAATACAGTCAAAAACATACTACAAGAAAATGGGGCAATATCTAAAGAAAACGACGCGCCTGTGAATTGCAATTTCATCTTATAAAAAACTGTTCGGAAACCAGTCGCGCGTCCTATTTAATGCACATGAATTTTTTTGCTGAAGTCGTGCACGTGGATATGAAACTTGAAAACAATACCCCTGAATAATGAGGACACTCGCTTGTAAACACGAAATCTGCGAGAAAAAATCAGTACAGTGGAGGCCCAATTTTACTGCCTTAAATGTTTCAATGAGCTTGAAACTTGCAAGCTATATCAATTGATGACAAACCTCGTGTTTGTCAAATTTTTAAAAAAATTCATCGAGCGGTTTTTTAATTTATTATCACTTTTGTAGGCATAGACCAAATTATAAACACAAATGACAACAAGCGCACCTGAACGCACGCTCATCAAATTCTTTTTTCTCGCAATGGACTAAAACAATCCCCACCACTGTTTAACACACGATTTTAAATGGAATCAAACTACTATAAGATGAAATTGCAATTCACAGGCGCGTCGTTTTCTTTAGATATTGCCCCATTTTCTCGTTAGTATGTTTTTGACTGTATTTATAGGCCCGAAAACTTCATCTCCAAATATTTCGAAAAAGCTCTCATAGAATTTGTTCAAACTTTGCCAACATCGAGGCAGCTGTGTGTGGTACAAGCTCCTTTGAGCGATTTTCAAAAAAATCTCCTGGTGCCGAGTAATACGAGCGAAAGTAAAAAACGTAATGACGTCATTTCGTCACTATGGCAACTCCGATGTCAATAAAACACTGGTCATAAAAAAAATTTGATCTTTATCTAATACAACTGTGGTGATCGTTTTTCGATAGCATTGATATTGGCGACGTAGTTAATTCTCAAACTTGAGCGGTGTTACCCCTTGAAAATCCAGTTGAGCCACCTTAAATAGAACTCGAAGACCTTTAAAAATGCCTATTAAAGATCACTGTTAAAAAATTTCTCTCAGAGTCATCCTTAATCTCATGAAAAGGAATGGCACTAAGTCACCCGGCCACCGAATGCACTTCTGTTTGGGTAGAGAGAGAAGACTTCTTAAAGGCCATCAGGCTTTAATTTAAAAAGGGATTTTGCAAGAAAAAAAATAGTTGCACGTGAGCATAAAAGCATGATGAAAGACTACTTTATTACATGAAATTTTCGCGACACGTTAATTTCGCGATTCCAAAAAAATCGCGAAATTAAAGTGACGCGAGCAATAAGTGTCGCGAACATAACATGACGCGAAAATTAAGTGACTCGCATCATGTCAGTAGTCAAGGAAGAACAAGTTTAGTCAAGGGGTTTAGTACCAATGAAGGAAGAAATTTTCAATGTGCATGGATGATCTTGTCACAACTGACTCTAGAACAATAAGCCATGC
This sequence comes from Oculina patagonica, assembly GCF_052425735.1. NCBI lineage: Eukaryota > Metazoa > Cnidaria > Anthozoa > Scleractinia > Oculinidae > Oculina > Oculina patagonica. The sequence continues at coordinate 58,825,615 of NC_135761.1, read as the reverse complement.
ACGTACAAGTATGACCTACTTGAAGATATTGTGAGAATTGAACTGCTTTGTTGCTGCTGTTGCTATCGGAGTTCGAGTGCGTTTCTGTTGCATGAAGGGAATAGGACGTTTTTGTGGCTGGTGTGACTCGCGACGGGCCGTTTTCATAGATTTTGCTGTGCTGTACCGTGCTTTTTATTCCCAATTTATACCAATATTTTTTGGGTAAGAGATTCTGGTGCCGGCCTGCACTCGACTCCGGGTCACTCAATCCGGAGTCTAATGAAACCACCTGTCGTCTGATTTAACTTAAATTGTCTAAGCCGTCTTATTAAAAGCTAGTCATGGTATATTGCAATTCCTGAGTTTTGATTGGTTCACAGGCCATGCTATATGAGCTGATATACTATTGACCGTCCCATTGACCACAAAAATATAGGTGTGCGCGTCAACGAAAACAGCCGGGAAGCTAAAAACAACGCAGTCAGTTCTTTGGGTGTTTTAAATAGAGCAATTATTCCATTCGCGCTTGTTGGATATGAGATAGTTATGGTAAACTCAGCGCTAAGTGCCTCTCGTTGGCGATCTGCCAACTCATATCGAACGCGCGCTCATGGACTCAGTTGTTAACTACATCTCACTCCCCGTCAACATAAATTTTAAATTTTATGACATTGCAGCTCGTGGTGTTTTTGTGAAAAGAAGTGAAAATTGGTTCTTATATTGATGTAAAAACTTGGCTGTTCGGTGGTTATAGCGCATTTATCGGTAAAAGCAACTTTGTTTGTAAAAGAAACAGTTTTTTGGTCAGCTTGCAATTGCAGTACTTTGGGGGGTACGAAAAACGTAACGCACTCGACTTTTTGAGCGAAGCGTGCATGTCTGACGCAAAAGATATAACAAAGGAGGTGACCATCGCATCTGAAAACCATAGCTTGTTTACTAGTTCAAGCATCTTGAAGGCTTCGTATTTTTTACTCAAATTCAGCTGCGTGGAGCCTCCTAAACTATCAACAAGTTTTGTTGAGGGACCTGAAGGGTTTGATACTGGGATTTGGGCAAATTTTCACTGGGTTTGGGAATCATAAACACTGAAACAACGATAGAATTAGGACTAGGATTTTAGGAAAGTTAAGCAGACTTTAATACAAGAATTTTGGTTTAATTTCATTCCTCCTCGTGCAAACAAGATTTCACCTTAAAAAAAGTTAATTTTGCTGGGCCTATGCTACGTTTATATATATATATATTGCTTTACAGATCGTTACTCCGTTCTACAAGTGTGTCAGTATAACTAGTTTTCTTGCAATTCCGATAAAGGGAAATATGACATGAAAATCAGTAACAATAACCTCTGACTCGACCATGACCACTCGGGGGTTTCTCGATTTCCTAGAAGTACCGGATGCTGTTGTTTAAGACTGTAATTTGCATTTTCGTAAAAGGAATGAAATCTCGCCTTGCAAAATTATCTTGAGTTGCAACTGCAATTATATAGTACGTTCACTGGCAAACATAATTCCTGAGCCTGTTCTTCCCTGTTTACTGTCGACACTTCGAAAACTGGTGCCACGTGTCAGACACGTGGCCACAACCTCTCATGGTTACTCAGGAAATTAATGTTTAGCCTGTGTACAGCCGTCCCGCTCCACAGGCTGATTAATGTTCGGCTCTTCGTTGGTGCAGGACATGCATGAACAATAAAAAATACTGCAACCTAGAAAGTTCGTAAAGCATTCGACCAGTCGCAATCAAAAAAACCTTATACACTGCACACATAATTTGACTTCATACTTTTTCCAAAAGTGTATTTATAAGACAGCTTCTGCTATTTTGTGGATTTACCGACTTCTAGTTGCCAAATTCAGCTTCACGGAAAACTCTAAAGAGACGTTCCAATTAATACAAAATAAACATAAATTCGTTTTTGTGCTAATCCTTGTGGCTTATATCGTAAAATGCTATAAATCTAGCTGTGATTGATTTGAAGGCTCTTCTTTCCCCGTTCTGTTACCGCACGACTGATCCGCTTATCGACGCTTACGATAAAGGTCCGAGGCAAGTTCAGGGAATTAATGCAACTGATTATTACTTGCATATTAAACACATGAAAGCCGAGGAAAACTCAGAGAACTGAAATATACTTACAGCACAACTATAGAAAAACATGCAATAAGATGTTAACAATTCGACATGTTTACAAGAGTACTCATCTGTCCATCATGTCCATCTTTCGTGCTTAAATTGTGACTCATCTTGATCTTCTACAACAAACGAACGTTTCGAAACGGCACGACAAGAGCAGCTACAGGCCCCAGTACAGGCTGGAAATACGTAAAACGTTGGCAAGAGAGGGAAGCGTGGACGGAGTACTCTCTTGGTGCGTTAACGTTTCTAAAGGAAGTGCTCTTGACTTGAACGAGAGCCACGTACTTTGGGGCTTCAACTTCAACTTCAACTTCAACTCCATTTTTATCTTTAACTTTAACTTTATTCCTTCCATCACTGAAGATCAGCATCTCCATGGACTCGAATCGCTGACCAGCTGCTCGCTCGAAGTATTCTTTACATTCTTGGTAGTTAAAGAAGCAGTTTAATGCTCCTCTGATCATCTGTTCATCCTGGTTTGTAAATCCCGGCAGTGCAAGCTTGAGATTTGTCACCATTAGTTCTCTTATTTCAGCCCCGGCTGAGCGTGTGAAGTCGTATAGGCGGGCTTTGTTGATGAAGTGTAACTCGGGCACACGGATAAAAGGTGGATCTAGGAATAGAACATCACCTGTTCGCAGAGCATTTTCTAAAAAAGTTTGGTTGTTTAGGTATTCAGCGTTGCCTTGAGCTGGGGTCAAGATTGTGATTACCATGCCTTTCAATGATGTCCTCCGTCTTTTATTTATGTCCTAATAGAGCTCTCTTCGCTCGTGAGGTCGACTTGTACATGTACTTGTGGAAAATACGAAGAGTGTCGCCTTTGTCCCATCATGCACTAAAAACAATGCCTCCTTCGCAGCTGCTATTAAGGTCGTCAGTCGTCACGCAGCGTTGCACGACGAGCCAAACAACAGCTGCGAAGGAGACTAAATAGACTAAACTGAACAGCAAGATCTCCAGTTGACAACCGCCAATGTTTTTTTGACGTCAAAAAATCCCTGCATCGTATCCAGGTGCTTATTGATACTTTGGGCCGCGGGAAGGATTTTCCATTAATAATAATAATAATAATAATAATAATAATAATAATAATAATAATAATAATAATAATAATAATAATAATAATAATAATAATAATAATAATAATTATAAAAACAATATATAATTATAATAAAAACCTTCCCAAAATCCTTTGCAACTGAAAAATCGTCAATGCCAAATAACTTGGTCAGTTTGAAGTCAGCAGGAGTAGTACGTCGTATAGAAATAACTCTTACCATAAACTACTTATTGTATAAGTCGTAGGTTGATGACGTCATTAGTCACGTGACTTTGCTCAGAAGTTCGTTTTTGCTCACTGTGACGAAAATAGTTTATTACTAAAAAAGCAGTCATTGCAGTTTGAAGCACATTGGTGTGAGGCATTTCGGACTGCCCAGGTACCGAACAAAATATCAAAATTAAGGTAGCTATGCACAATTTTCAAAAAATGGGAGTCTGGGTACAAGTGCGTATCTGGCGTTGCATTAAATGCGAGGTAATAAGAAATTACATGTTGGTAGATAATTATATGTGAAGTAGTTTTTAATTAATCCCATTGTTATGACGTCATCGGTCACGTGACCAGAACGGATCACATTTTTAAATTCGCTTGAAAACTTTACTAGAGCCTCTCTCTTAGGATCTTTTTGAGCAAAGTTGTAGTTTTTTTAAATAGTGTTTTGAAAAATGGCCATTATTACTTTTTCGTGAAAAAGTACGGTAGTAAAAAATACAATTGAAAAGTTTGTTGGCTTCCTACTCAACGACCATTTGCATTTGAAATAAAAGAAAATTTTGCCAAAGGCTTGAGTGTATGCTCTTTATTATAGGGTGATCAGTTTCTTTTCATTGTAATTGCTTTGAGCGAGGTTGAATGTAATGTCTTTCAGACAAAGGAGTGGCGCTTGGGGAGAGTTTAAGCTGTGTCCCCCCTGTCCCCCCTAGTCCCCCTTGCTTGCGGATTCCCCGCGGTCCGTATTGCGGGCGCATTTTCAAAATGGCGTTGATCTAGTGTTTTGATTTTGCAATTTCGAGTTCTATAGGATAGTTTTGTCAATGTTCTTTCTTCTTGACGCGATCACGAGTCCCGAAACAAAGGGTATTCGATATCCTTTATTTTTATTCCCGATACTGGAGAAGAATATGGAATGAGGAGAAACGGTGAAGCTTTTCGCACAAACATTTCTAACAGAGACTTCAGGTAAGCGTTTCTCATTGTACATGTACTATAATTTCATTTTGAAGACTGGCTTAAGCTTATGTCTTCGGCGTTTATGTGAAGATTAATAAAAGTGCTAAAGATAGAATCGTACTAAAACTAAGCTGGTCTTAGCTCACTGGAATTAAAGCCGAAAAGATCTTGTAGATTTTGAGGCGATAGTGTCATAGTAATGTCACTCAGTTCGTCGAGGCATGTAATTGTTATTTATATTTGTCATCTGAATGTTAAGCTACTTCAATTTAATAAGAATCGCATCCTTTAATTATTTATACGTGAGGACACTGAAAAAGGCCATTCAATATACAGTCTGCATGCTGGAAAAATAGCAATTTCATCAAAATAAACAGTTTTTGTTTGTTTTGTTTCTATTTACAGGTGACTTGAAGAGTGCAATGACATTTCTCTTAGTCAAAATGAACTCAAAAATACACATTGTGTTAATGTAATAAAATTGTCACATGATTGATTCCCACATGTTGCCAGTCAGCTGTTTTCGAAATGTTTACTCAGAGGTGTTTAAAATTTGCCTCGTTTAATGTCGAGGGCTTGCGCAACAAGATGGAAGACCCCAGTTTTACTAGTGAAATATCAAAATATGATTTTGTTACGCTTGTTGAAACTTGGTTACCAACCGATGAGCAAGTCAATTTCGATGGATATATTAGCTTCTCATTGTATCGAAAGAAGAACCCAAGAGCTAAACGTGCCTCTGGTGGGATAACTCTTCTGATAAAAGAGCACCTATATCAAGGTGTTAAGATTTACAAATGCGAAGATGACAAATTTTTATGGTGGAAGTTAGATCGGAGTTTCTTTGGGCTCTCCGACGATATCTTTGTCTGTTCTGTGTATCTTCCTCCGTACACGTCTTCCACTCAGTTATTAGGTAAAAACAATGACCGCCTTGATTGTTTTACAACACTCCAGAATCAGCTTTTAGATTTCAGTAAGAAAGGTAAAATCATACTTTGTGGCGATTTCAATGCCCGTACTGGTCATTTGGATGATTTTGCAGAAGATTTTTCATGGGACTCAGGTTGTAATTTGGGGGTATCTGTAAACGACCATATTAAGCACAGAAGCAATAAGGATCATAAGGTCAATAAATTCGGCTCACATCTAATAGAGCTTTGCCATGGTTTCAAACTACGAATTCTTAACGGTAGAGCTAAAGGTGATAGGCTCGGTGATTTTACATGTTTTACTCCAAATGGAGTAAGTTCAATTGACTATGCTATAGTTAGTGAGGAATTACTCACTGAAATAATAGGTTTTGTTGTCTCCCCTTTAACGGACTGGTCATGCCATTGTCTTATATCTTTTGTACTAAAGTCGGGAGTGCATATGAAACCGGAAAAGACCAGCATTTCTCCGTTAAATCCATTACCAATGTCTTTTAAATGGAATGAAATAGCCAAAACTAAATTTCTGGGTGAAATGTTATCACAGAAGGTTAGTGACCGTATTGAAAAATTATCAACTACATGGCTGAAGGATGACGCCTGTGACGTCGATTCCGCAGTTAAAGACTTTTCAGATGTTATTTTTACTGTAGCTCATTCTACCTTAACGGCTAAACTGGGTTGTGTTGGGCGAAAAAACTCGAAGCTTCCAAAGAGGAAGAAAAGAAAATGGTTTGATAAGTCTTGTTTTGAGTTAAAAAAGGAGGTGCTGCGCCTTGGAAATTTGACGTCTAAATTTCCTTCTGACCCTTTCTTACGTGGAAGGTTTTTCGTTGTAAAGAAAACGTTCAAAAAGATGGTAAAATCGAAGAAGAGATTGTTTAAGGAAGCCTTACTTCAGAAAATTGCCACTTTTGAATCAAATAACCCCAAGGAGTATTGGGAAATGGTAAATGATTTGCGGCAACAATCAGCCCAACAAACAACAGACGCGGTGAACGCAGATGAATGGTTAGATTATTTTAAAAAACTATCTTCGCCAACTATTACTTCGAAAAGTGAGTTTGAGAAGTTGGTTGACTTTAACGTATCCAGGATTGCTGATTTCGGGAAGGTAAATGACCCAATTCTCGATGACGAAATCTCTCTTGAGGAGATTCACAAAGCGTCCGTCAAATTGAAAACAGGCAAAGCCGCTGGAAACGATAGTATTTCAAATGAGATGATCAAGTCTAGCATTTTCATTCTCGGGCCCGCCTTAAAAATTCTTTTCAACAAAGTTTTAAACTCAGGCATTTTTCCTCAGTTGTGGTCAGTAGGATATATCTCACCCGTATTTAAAGCAGGTGATACAGGAGACCCTAATAATTACCGCGGCATCACCGTGTGCAGTTGTCTGGGAAAATTTTTCACATTAATTATTAATGAACGTCTTACAAAATATCTAGATGAGAATAATATGATATATTTCAATCAAATCGGTTTTCGAAGAAACTATAGGACGTCAGATCACATTTTTGTTTTAAAGACTCTCATTGACCTATATACAAAAAACGGTAAAAAAGTATACGCTTGCTTTATCGACTTTCAAAAGGCGTATGACACAATATGGAGAAATGGGCTGTTCTATAAACTGATGAAATATGGAATTTCTCAAAAAATAATTTTTTTATTAAAAAACATGTACGATAGAGTTGTTTCTGCGGTCAAAGTTAAGCATGGACTTAGTTCCTTTTTTCAACCTCTTATAGGAGTTAAGCAGGGTTGCAACCTGAGCCCAACATTGTTTAACTTGTTTATAAACGACATTGTTGATCTGTTTGATTCTAGTTGTGAACCTCTGCATATGATAGATTGCCAAATTAGTTGCTTACTGTACGCAGATGATTTAGTTCTTCTTTCTCAATCGGAAAGCGGTTTACAGAAGTGCCTTGATAGATTAAATAGTTACGTTAAGAAATGGCAAATGAAAATCAATATCAAGAAGACTAAGGTCATTATTTTTAACAAAAGTGGCAAAGTACTCAGAGGTGAATTCAAGCTTGGTAAACAACCATTACAAATAACTGATAGCTACGTCTATCTAGGGATTGTTTTCACAATCTCTGGCTCTTTCTCACTGGCACAGAAGAAGCTGTATAATAAAGCTACAAGGTCTTTATATAGTTTCCTATCAGAGATTAACATTTACAATGGTGCCTCTGTCACAACAATTCTTAAGCTTTTCGATTCTCTTATACAGCCAATCCTTTTGTACAACTGTGAAATTTGGGGTTGTTTTTTAAAATTGTTTGGGGGTAATTACGATAAATTTGTTTCCAAAGTTTTTGATGAACGAATAATCCCCGAAACTATGCATAATAAAGTATGCAAAATGGCTCTAGGGGTTCACTCCAAAGCAAGTAACCTCGCAGTAAAAGGAGATCTTGGACGCTTTCCCCTTCACCTCCTTATTTATAGTACAATTTTTAAATACTTTTTGAGACTTCTTACATTCTCAGAAAACAAAATGTTAAGTAGTGCTCTTGAGACAAACATCCAATTGGATAACACTGGTAAGCACTCTTGGTTTACCACTATTAAACACCTGTTGCGTTTTACTAAATTAGATGTGATGACAATAGATTTTTCAACTTTTGAAAGAAGTAAAATACCCAACCTGTTAAGGTTGTTTAAAAATAATCTTTCAAAACAATTTCAGGTTCATTGGTTGAAAAATATAAATAAGGATAAATTAGATCCTTCAATTGGAAACAAATTAAGTCTTTACGGTGAAATAAAAAACGAAGTTAGGTTTGAACCTTATCTAAGGTTAATAAAAAATGTCAATCAAAGAGTGGCGATAACCAAAATGCGGATTTCTAGTCATCAACTGCCTATTGAATCAGGTCGATACAAGAAGATACCTCGAGATGAGAGACTTTGCCCATTCTGTAAGTCATCTATTGGTGACGAGTTCCATTTTTTGATGAAATGCACCCACTCATCATTTTCTCATCTTAGAGGTGTCTTCTTAGATCGCCTCTTTTCAATAAATAACAGTTTTAAATTTTTGAATTATAAGGCACTTTTTATATATATCTTAGCTATGTGCGATGAAAATATCTTGAATCTAAGCGTCCACTTTATCTGTGATATTTTAAACTGTTATAATGAATCACTAAAAGAACTTGAGGAGAATTTTTCCCTCACGACCAAGAGTTAGTTGTTAGCTTGTTAATGTTAATGTTTAGTTATTAAGTGTATTCTGTTGTAGTCCTGTGGAACTGAAATCTTCAAGTTGAAGATAAAGTCAATAAAGGTTCATTTATAGCTATTTATGTAATATGAACATCCCAGAACCCAATAAGGCTACATGTGAATACTGACACTTTATTACATGTAAGTTTTGAAACCATTCTGGGTTCATGACAAAACTATTTTGTTTTGGCATGATTGTAGATTACCCCGGCACTTTTTTGCATAACTGAAATGACTGCCACCGCAGTCCGCAGTCACCATACAAATATCAAAAATTATTTCATGCTGAACTGATTTTAATGTCACCGCAGTCCACGGTCCACGGTCCGTCACAAAAAGTTTGGTGTTTAGATTGCCTGCCACTGCGTAGTCACGCATTTCTTGTCTGCCACCGTGGTCCGCAGTCCCATAGTGAACATATGGGACAGAATGTTTTGTGTTTAGAGAGGCCTACTTATTCATTTCGGTTAGCCTAAAATGCACTTTGGTTAGCCTGTTCACGGTTAGCTATCTATATTTGTAAGGGCAACACTATATATTGTTAACATGTAGAATTCTGGGTACACTACGGACTGCGATTTGGTTGCTTGCGGTTAGCCTTTATATTGTGTTCAGGATATCTACTGTTCTTAAATCCACAACAAGACTGCGGACCAGGGTGGCAGGCGATTATAACATTTACTAGCATTTCTTAGAACCGACTACGGGACTACGGGCCCTGGTGGCAGGCGATTAGCAGACTTTGTATTATTTTCAAATAAAACACTATGGGACTGTGGACCGCGGTGGCAGGCAATTATAACAATTAAATCCAATTTTGATCAATGGACTGCATGACTGCGGACTGCGGACTGCGTTATGAGTGAAATATAACTTAACAACAAAATTTCACTGCGGACTGTGGACCACGGGAGCAGATGAATAATGGCGGGGTATTCTACAATTGCTCCTTTGTTTCAATAAAAATAATGAAATTACAGAGAATTTACGAAATTATTATCGCAGACCATAAATTTACTCTAGCACAGGCTTAAGTGTCTTCAATAGTGTAAAGGTCGGGACAACTTATGTGACTTGACAGGTCGCGGCGACAAGTCGCTCCATGTGTACTGCTTACAACTAAGTCGCTGCAACAAGGTGTTTGTTTGGTGCACAAACAGCTAATTTGGAAGAGGGGGAATGCAAACTAGTTTTCCATATTCAATATGGCGAAAATACATGACGCGCCCTCAAACCAGTTTGAATTCGTGCAACACGTCGCTGGGACAAAATTCTGTTGCAGCGACACAGTTTGTCGCATGTCACACTAGGCGACTGTCGCCGCGGCGTGTTGCAGCGACGTGTCGCCTAGTGTGTCCAGACCTTAATGGCAGTTTAATTATAATGTGTGGTTCCAAAAATATCCATACCTACCCCAAGATTGGACCCTTCCGACCCCCTGGAACTTTCAGTTTAGCTTCATACTTTATTTTAAAAATTTGGGCTATTGCGCCCTCCCTCCCGTTCAGAATTTCCATTGACCATCCTTGGGGTGAGTTTCAAATTTTCTGGAACCGCACAATGTAGGCATTTACTTATAAAAGTACTGTAAGCTGCAGATTTATTCAAACTAATCTATTTTTTAACCTTTTCACATTTTCCTGTTTTCTATGGAATATATAATTATATATTGTTTTTACCGGTTTCACTTGTAATAATAATAATAATAATAATAATAATAATAACGAATTTTTAAACAGGATGGCCCTTCAGTACATGAGTACTGTTATCAAAGGGGTCCTGTAAAAAGAAAAATATATATAACAATATAAAAATAAATACATTATATATAAGGATAAAAAGTTAAAAAGTTAAAAATTACCCTTACCTTTACCCTTACCAAAAAGGTTTTAGAAATAATTACAATATGTCAACATTGTTGGGTCGTTATGGCTTAACTTCGCTTTACATAGGTGCATATTTAGCAAATCCGCCACATTTTTCCACGGCCCACGCTCTTTCATTTATTACCGTACCCAAATTCGCAAGTAGCCAATCAGAAGCGCGATCTACTGTCCTGATATCCTACGAAATCAAGTCACTGACCTGATATGCCCCCATATCACGGTCACTTTGAAGTAAAGTAGTGTTACTGTGTGATGAATTGAAAAGACGTTTTACCAATAGAACAGAACTTCGTAAATTAAATTTAGCGGTGTTATGCGGTCGTAAAAAGAGAAAAACTTTCCCGCCAAAACTAAACTTGAGCGCGCTCGCCAATTGAGCGATGTTTGCCGACGAGTACTGAGACATTCAGAGTGAAAAAATTGGAGTCGGAATTTCCAAGTTTTTCGCTAAATTTTAATTTTGAAAATGTAGAGAATGAAACTCTAAACAAACGAGTGGAAAAAGGCAGAAGAGGAACTTGGTAAAAGTGTCGAAGACCAAGTCATCACAATTTACAGTACGTACCTTGCAAGCATGGCTTCAACAGAGCGATAAATATAACCGGATTTTTTGCTGAATTTGGGTACGGTAAATACCTAATCGTACCTTTTTGGTACGCTTCGGCTGCATATCAGGCTCGTTTGGTCTCGCCATAGGTATTTTGACTCGACTGCGTCTCGCCAAAATACGAACCATGGCTCGACCAAACTCGCCTGATATGCAGCCGAAGCGTACCAAAAAGGTACGATTAGGTATAAAAACTAGCCATGGTATATTGCAATTCCTGATTTTTGATTGGTTTACAGGCCATGGTGGACCACAAATATGATTGGCCGTGTACGCGTCCGCGAGAACAGCCGGGGAGCTCAAATATCAGAAATATTGTAATTTTTTGGGTGTTTTGCATGTTCCTTACAATTATTGCACTCGTGCTCGTTGGATATGAGATAGATTTAGCCAACTCGGCGCTGCGCGCTATCTGTCATCCCTTATTCAACGCGCGCTCATGGAATCATTTAAATAGAAATGTTCAAAACTCAAGTAGAACCACTTGCCGTTTGTCGAGTGGTGTTACTGCAAAGTCGGACAGATACAGTACAATAGCACGGAAAACTTACCGGCGAATTATAAAGATGGAAATTAGCGCGAAATCGCGCGACAGCTCTTTTTTTTTACATTTGATGGCGATTGAAAAAAATTCGTCCTTAATGTTCCAGTTTACTTTTCAAAACTCGCAGTTTTTAGACATTTACCTTGCGTTGCGTGACAGGTTACGTCATTTTCATTGTCTACTCTCTACTCTCATCTACCATAACTTTCGACCAATGACCGCGCGAAAATTTTCTCAACTATCGTATATAAAACTGATTTCTGGCAATTTTAAAAGAAACAAGAAGCTACTTAGTAGCTCGAAACCGGGTGGTTAATGTTTTTAAACATTAACCACCCGGTTAAAACCACTCTTTTAGCTAACAAGAAAGCCTAAGGCTTTTAGACGTATACCCAGTAGCATTTTATTTCCTTTTGTCGCTGTTCAACAAGAAGTGTGTTATGTTGAAGCGTGACATGCGATATACGATACTCGACCGTCAGTATTTTAAAGGTCAAAGGCACTTTGATCACTTTTGAAGACTTTGAAGGTGGATATATCAGAGCTGTTTTCGTTTTACTTTGAAAACTCATAAAATATAACGTGACTCTTTCATTTATATCTCGTACTGGTCATTTCTAACTTAGCAACAATTCTATTTTGCACTGTGGTCTAAGCGATGATTTATTGTTAAGTTAAACACATGGAAAACGCGTATAACGCATGTAATTTTAAACCCTCAAGTGGCAAGTAAAAAACATTTCCTCCATCCCATTCCCCTTCCCCCATTGAGGCAATTTCAGGTGGGTGATGAAAGATGACCAGTTTTAAGCCAATCAACATTCGTGACCTTCAATGCCCTACCGCCAAAAAAAAAAAAAAAACGCCGGGTAGATTATGAACCGGGGGGCACCAGACTCCACCCGGTTAAAGAGGAAGCCAGAGGAAGAGAATTACACATGTACATTAATGACAACCTTTGACTCCACCTTAATCCGGATCCAATATCAAGGATATAGCCCAGAGGGGTTCCTGATTTCCTAGAAATACCGGATACTGTATTTGCGGTTGATACACGGTTTTTCTACGAAAGCAATAAAACCTTTGCTTGCTAAAAAGTCATCTCGAGTTGTAACTGGAATTATATAGTACGTTTTTTAGTTAACAAAGTACAGATTAAAATTTCCATAATGAATTTCGTACAAGTAATTCTGCTTAAAAAAATCACTGGCGTCACGTAGATATCAGGGTCGTAACCAGGTATATTTTTTCATCGCTGATCCCAAATTTTAGCTCTAAATTTTGATTCCTGATCCCCAAAATGTGGCAACATTTGATCCCTGATTCCATTCTGATCCCATCTGATTGGCCGATCCGGATCCCATGACTTGTGACCCGGGATCCCGGGTCCATGATTCCGATCCCGAGGCTGTGATCCCGATCCCAAGGCTGTGATCCCTGATCCCATCTACCTGGTTACGACCCTGAGATATTGCATGGTGTGTACCCAATAAAACATTTATAAAGTAAAACAAGAATACCTCTCCGATCCTTTTATATATGAGATCTTATATATTTATTATCAGGCAAAAATTATACTTTGATCGGAAGCTCCATGAACTAGTAGTTGTCATGGCCTTCCATTTCTCTTTGATACAAGATTGTCACAAATGTTTGGCCTTTCGTTGTTGCAGGTCACTGAACAAGAAAGAAATGTATACTCTCACATGGAAACTCTGTAAATGAGTTTCAGTCGCACTTATCTGTTTTAAATTCTTATACACCGTTAAACGATTAATAAGATATCCCATGCTATCAGTCTATAGAAGTGTAATATATAAAAGCTTCTGCTATTTCCTGGAGTACTTACATGTTGCCAAAATTCGAGTTTACCGAAAACCAAATAAACATAAACAGGAGCGACAAAAATTTCCTCCAACACATGCGTTTTTATGCTTTTCCTTTGGCTTACACTGTAAAATGTAAAGTCTCATTGATCCGGGCGCTTTTCTTTTCCTCGTTAAGTTTCTGTGCGGCCGACCCGCTACGACTAAAAAGGTTGGAAGCAACTTCGGAAAATATATGGCTCCCCCAGTTCTCGCTCGTTTATCAAGACGCAAAAATTCCGCAAATGAAATATACTTACAGCATAACTATAGTAAAACTTGCAATAAAAAGCTTACAATTTAACAGTCGTTTACAATAATTCTTATTCCGGCGTCTATTAAATAGTGACTTATCTCGGAGCGTCTGGAGATACTCGATCATACGCTCAGGTTTGCCAGCGCATCACTAATATCTGCCTCCTGTAACGGGAAATACGTATAGCGTTGGCAAGTGAGGGCAACGTCGACAGTGTACTGTTTATTTCTTGGTTCTATGGGAAGTGCTATTAAATTTAACATGGGCCACGTATTGACGGGTTTCATTGAAGATCAGCATCTTCATCGACTCGTATCGCTTTTGACCAACTTCGTCGAGGTCTTCTTTATAATCGTGGTAGTTAAAAAGGCAGTCGAACGCTCCTCGGATCCGTTGAAGTTTATTTGAAAGTCCAGGTAATTCATCTTTGAGATTAGTCACCATTTTTTCTCTTTTTTTAGCCTTGGCTGTTCGTGTAAATTCGTACACCCGGGCTTTGTTGTCGAAGACGATCAGATTAGGTGTGTGGACGGCACACTCACCCAAGAATTCAACACGATCATCTTTTAGTCCTTTTTTTAAATAACTCCGGTTGGTTGAGTAGTCAACATTGTCCTGCCTTGAGGTTAAGATACTGATTGCCATGCTTCAGATAATCGTCTTTTTTACTGCCACGTCTTTGACTCGACTGGTACTGGCTGTTTCCTTCGCGAGCTAAAATGGGGATGGGGACGAGAGGACGTGTTTGACCGTGTTTGTGTTTGGGGAAGTGAGACGGGAGGACGCGTGTTTGGGGACGTCGCGGGATGGGAGGGCGTGTGTTTGGGGATGCGGGACGTGGGACGCGTGAGGACCAGCTCCTGGTGGGGACCCAGGATTGAGATCGGGGAATGTGAAGCTACTAACAAAATGTAAAACTTTAACAAATGATGCTGCGACGTGTTATTTGTCGCATTATATTTAGAGTTTGAAGCACTCACCACCCTCCCCCAACTCATAAAAAAAAAAAAAAAAAAAGCAATAAAAAAATTTTCCTTCTATATTTATCCATCAGCCATTTATTTCTCCATTTTTATTTACACTTCCAGTGATCTCATCCATTTATTTTAGCGGCTGAAGTTTGAGTGGAATAGCGGGTGTTCGATTGATCCGTAAGCTCCCGTATGTCAAGAGAAAGTAAGGGGCCGAAAAACAAAATAGCAAAATTAATTGTTACGTACCTTCAACCTTTATATTTGAAACTATTCAGAATACTGATAATAAAAACCAATCTAGAAAAACAAACAAATTATCGCCACCATCAGGATTTGAACCAACGACCGGGGCACGCAGTGAACTTCTGTAGAACTCCTCTCTACCAACTGAGCTATGGTAACTTTGTACAGAACAGGTCTACAGTCGAACCTCTCCTTACGGTCACCCCTCTAATATGGACACCTCTCTATTACGGACAATTTCCGATGTCCCGACAAAATTCTGTCATAAATTCTTTAAAAAAAACCTCTTTAATACGGACCCTCTCTAATACGGACAACGGACACTTAATCTTGGCCACAGGAGCATATTCATACAAACGTAACCTCTTTATTACGAACACTCCGGTGATCAGGTGATGATGGTTTATTGTCCGCGAACAGGGAAGGAGAAAAGATTCCGCAAAGCGTTTAACATTTGACCCCCTGTGTTCTTCTTACGAGCAAAGCCTAAATAGCGCGTCTGTGCATAATTTAGTATCGATAACATCCGATTATAAATATCAACACGTTTTTAACTGACAAACTTTAAATAAAATATCGAAGTGAGAGCTTAGTATGCTCTTAATTTATTTATTTTTGAGAAAATGAGCGAAAGAAGGCAGTGTAAGAAAATCAGTGAAGTTTTTTTCAACTTGCTGAATTGCTGCTCATGCATGATGTTGGTGATTTGCAAGTCTAATTATAAAGCATTTCAGGTTGAAATTCTGCCCTGCACGACACCAGACGAGATATTTTAAGACTGAACACAGCATTTGAAGCAATAATTACTCTTTAATGTCTTCGGGATTATTGAAAAAGGATTCTTGAAAACTACTTAACTGAGAAACGAAATTTCGTCGGTTCGGATCGGCGCCCTGGTTGGGTTCCAAAAGCTGCGTTCATAGCAAACGTCATGCAGTAAATTTCTCGTGATTGAATAGGGAGAGATGTGGCGTACTGTCTTATTGCACAATGTCGCACAGTTTTAGTTGTTTGACATGGACGCGCAGCCGGCGCCGATGGTAAGTTGAAATCTATTCGCTGAATACTAGTTAGAGACGAGTGGGATCACTACACGTACACGCGCGAATTGAGGCTGCGCGACTGCCGGAAACTGAGAATAGAAACTACTCTGCTGTTACAATCTTGAGTGAGTCCTGTTGATAAAAGAGCCAGGGATGTAAGACAAAACCCCTTGAACTTTCCTTGTTCAGCGAGAATACTCGTAAGGTGAATGCCCCTGAGACGTTTTCTTGCAACTCGCAAAAGTCCCGCGAGTTTGCCCGCGAGTACTCGCGTGTATTTTGCGAGGATTGCGAGTGGCGTCACGAGTT
The DNA here is from genome assembly GCF_052425735.1 of Oculina patagonica. Taxonomy (NCBI): domain Eukaryota; kingdom Metazoa; phylum Cnidaria; class Anthozoa; order Scleractinia; family Oculinidae; genus Oculina; species Oculina patagonica. The sequence goes on along the minus strand of NC_135761.1, from coordinate 58,809,353 downwards.
CCCTGGCAACGCCTCTTGGCTTGGTTCCCAAGCTGTCTTCTGCTCCTTCAAGAGTTGACCGCCTTGTTATCATTTAACTCGATTGAGCTTCATCGCACTGAACGGACTAGAAGACTTGCGAAACCTGTGAATAACATGGGCTGTTTAGGATCAAAAGAGGACAAGGATTCTAAAGAAGAACCAAACGAACAACCAACTTTTAGTTGGCAAGTAGTGGACTGTATAATCTAAAATGCATAAGGACTTGATCGATCAGTTATACGGAAGCCATGGAACATCGCCTGTAAATTCTAATTTCAAGATCCATTTTGTTATTATTTAGGGACAAAAGACCTCGCTTAGATCCGAAAGACTACACCATTGGCGATCTGAAGGGCGAAACTGTAGCGAAATTGCCGGGAGAATTAAACGGACAACAATTCATCATTCAAAACAATAAGGTAAGAAGCTGTATATGAACTCCTAAGAAAGTTAATCTTAATATTCTAATTCAGAATCGAAGTAATTAAGTTTATGAAACTCGACGTATCTCCAGTTAAGCTTAAATTTATTTGCAAGCTTACTTCTATGAAATTACAGTATTCACAGTAGACGGAATATCGTATAAAAAATAAAAAAAAAGCTGCAGATGCAAAGAGCTAGAAGTCGACTGTCGACTTGACCTGTCCATCTGTCTGCAGCTGGTCAGTGGCTATACACCTGGACCGGCTGATGTTTTAAATCCGGTAAAAACTAATCTAGGATTGAAAGCAAACCAAAGATTTAAGCTTATTTGGTACGAAAAAATGTTTTTCACTGTTCATACTGTTTTGCAGAGTTTGAGATTAAACAAAGTCAAAATTGAAGGACAGAAAATGTAAACAAAAATCTGAACAATTTTGCTTAACTGCAAAATCACTTGCAACTTATTTACATCTTATCAAAAGCAATAGTCAGCATGCAAAAAAGGTCCTGTCCACTAGCCCAGGGCTAGTGCATTTTCCAGTCAGGCTAATTGATTGTATCCATCACTTGCTCGATGGGCAAGTAACAGTGGAGTTTTTCATTGGCAGATAAAGTAAGGCCTTTGGGCTAGTACAAAATTGTTTCTAAACAAAAACCTCACTGAAAAAGATACAGGACTGACAGAATCCTGGATTAGCTAAAAAATTGTTCCTTCAACAGCCAGGTTTCAGGGGGCTGTAGAGTTGGGGGGAGGGGGGAGGGGGGTTGGAAAAGGATACTCAGGGATAAAAGTAATTGCTGGTTTTCACTGTCACGCAATCAAAAAATTAATTCGAAAGCATTCAACTACAGCAGCTATGAATTTCAAATATTATAGACGATAAATAGATAAACAATTTCTCCAAGTTTCAGGTCTGTGCAGTGTACCGTTCGCGAGTTATTTGCCGAACCTTTCCACGCAAATTTATAAAGCTTAGTATGGAGATGCCATAACTGTGTCCTTCCGAGGGACACAAATATGGCCGCCGTGATGTCAGAGAAACCATCTGGAACTCAATTCTGTTTACAACAGTGGCAATCTATGGCTCATGAGCTAGTACAGTTTCACATAAACACCACTTATTATATCTGAAATGTTCAATCTGCTGAAAATGGAAAGAAAAGGCCTTTTTTCAAACAAAACAGCTTTGTCACGGCACTCAGCTTGATGTCACATACGACGGAGAACTCAAACATTCAAAGTGCTCTGTTTAAAAAACGAATGACACTATCGATCTGGAAATGACAACGAAAATTTAGTAGGCCTAGTGAATTTTGATTTCAGAATTTTATGACGTAACATGAAAACCAAGAATAGGTTTGTGTGATGAATTTTTTTGTGTGTGTTGGGAGTGGGGGGGGGGGGGGGATAAAAAATTGGCAATTTTTCTCTTTTGCAGCATCAAATATTTTTGCTGATATGTTTTTTTTTGGGATCCATAATAATTTTTTACTTGATGCCTACATACATGTAACATTGTATGTTTGTTCTCCTTTTTTTGAGGGATAGTTTACACCTGCATTTTTTTAACTCTTAACTGTTACAACCTTTCATCCATACAGGAATAATCATTTATTTAATACATGTATAGTAATAGTTTTCTTGATTGTGGTTACAGGATTGCAGTATTTTTATTCTGGATCATACAGATTCTGTAACAGTCGATGACTGTATTAACTGTCAGATAGTGATTGGACCATGTGGAGGCAGGCAAGTAGTTATGTGATTACTGCATTCATACATTATGCTTTTAGTAAATTTATTGCATTTCTTGTTTGACGTTTTGTTTGTTATTTGCAGTGTATTTTTTAGAGACTGCCAAGACTGTAAAGTTGTGGTAGCATGTCAACAGTTTCGGTGAGTGTTCATAGCTGTGCCTAGTGCCTAGTAATTGTTGTAATAAGATTTTTTTATGGTTTTTCATATCCATGGACTTCTTGTATCCTTTATTCTTCAGAACTCGAGACTGTAAGAAAATGGATTTTTTCCTATGTTGTGCTACTCAACCTATCATTGAGTCCTCAAGTGGAATGAAGTTTGCCTGTTATCAGTTCTTTTATCCTGAACTAGAAGGTGAAACATTATTTGAATGTCATTTTTTTCTTTTTTTTTACAGTGTAGATTAGGGCTGCAACGATACACCGGTGCACCGGTGAATCGTAATATTTTTGGTCAAGATATGAATATCGGTATTTGAACAAAATATCACAGTAGCGTAAAACAATAGAATATTCTTCATCAGCATTCAGAAATTACTAATTTTAATGACTTTTTACCCAAGTCAAAGCTCTCAATAGCGATTTATTAAGCTGAGGGACAAGAAAGTTTCATTCTGCTTCACTTCCGATCACTTATCCTTTAAAGATGCGACAAGTAGTTGTCAACTGACACAGCCTTGTGTGCCAGCAAGCAAAAACAAGTAGTTTATGATAACTTCACTTTGCAAATAAGTTTTTGCTGATGAGAAAGTGGAAAAAAACTGAGTTACCAACAGAATTTAGTAAAATTATGCACTTGTCAGTTGTATGTAATGTTGTATCGTATCGTTGCATTTGTATCGTGGTACATATCGTATTGTGAAAAATGTATCGTTGCAGCCCTAGTGTAGATTTATTAAGGGAGTGGTCATTATTTATGGGGAGGAGAGGGGGGGGGGGGGTTGATGAATGGGTGATTAGGTGACCTCAAAATGGGGGTGTCATCAACCCGTATCAGGAAATGAGGTGTCGAAAAGTTAAAATGACATTCTGTCAATTAGCTAAAAACGTTCTCCAATTTCTCGCGCGAGGTCATAGGTCTGCGCCGCATGATTTCCTGTTTGTAGAGTTTGACACATCTAACTCAGTAATGAATTTTGCTACATGTTTAGCTAGTGCGGTTTGTTTTGGCTCATTTCTATTTGCAAGATATCTCAAAATGTTTACTTTGGAAGGGCAGGGTCTGAAGTTTATCAGTGAAAATTTTGATGATTACTTGCATTTACGTGATGCCGGGCCCTGTTAATTAATATTGTTGCAAGATGTATTATGTATTGTTTCTTATCACAGATGACAAATTTATCTTTGTCCGGCTTCTCCAGAGACTGTTATGGCTTTACATTGAGAAAGCGAAAAGTTTTAGAGACACTCTGTGTTGTAAAAGTTCTTGCATTAATTTGATCGAGCTCTATGTCTTTTGAGATTGATGATGTTTAGGTTTTACCTCCCGTGTTCGTGTTTGTTGTGTTCATTCTCGCACCGCATGATTCAAATTTAGATTTCATATCTCGCACGCGCAAGCCTGTTGCCTGTTTTATGTGTTGTATATGCCACTATATGGTTCATTTCTGCCGAAAATCCAATCTGTTTCAGCTGCTCAACTTGTTCCTGCATCACTGAAACCAAAGGAGAGACCACTACAAAGGAACATAATTCGGATTTCATCGCAGTTATCATGGAAAGAGCTGAAAGGTTAAACTTTTCCCGAATCTGGTTGGCAAAATAGAGAAAACATCTTTTCCACGAGCTTGGTTTACAAGGCAAGGTGTTTGAATATCTGGAAAATCTCTAAGACAACCTTCTAAATGGAACACATTTCGGCTTCCCCGAAATCACGTGCGCGGACTGCAATCGCTATCTTTCTGACTGACACTTGTTCCGAGGTGTTGACATTACTGTCAAAATTAACCAATCAGAGGGTATCTAGCAGCTCCTGCTATACCGGCAGAGGGTCGTTAAAGAAATTTTTACAGGCTCTCCCGCCCTCGCTCGCCTTCTTCCCAGCTCGTCTTTTCCGCGCTCACCCGCTTTTTACGCTCTTCCCCACAAACCATCAGGTGGTTGTCAACTAATTTACCAACTTTTTTTTAGCCCTCCATCAGTTTTTTTTGCCCCCCCCCCCCCTGCCCCCCACCCATTCACCAACCCCCTCCCCATATATAATGACCATTCCCTTACTATAATCTATTTATATATAATATCTCAAGATAATTAGACATAAATCAGTTTTGTTTAATGTGGGTAGCACATTATCTTGAGCTTTGGGACTTTTAGGACCACAGGTTTGTAAATTGCAAACCTGTTGCCTTTGGATACCCTAGACTCGAAAAGATTATGTGAATTAGAATTTATTTAATATATATATTTATTCTTTGAGGAAAAAAAAATGACTTGAGCCTTGCAGTGCTTTTGCCACCTTTATCCTTATTTTTATTTTCTCCTGCAGTCTACCAACTTGAAATACCGGTAGGCAGGGTAGCTACATGTATAAAGTTCAGTAAACTCCAAAGCCTTTCAGTTAGCTACACTATGTACATGTATACATGTGCATGCTGCTTATGAGCTGAATCTTTTAATTTTTGCCAACGAGTCAGGCCTTCTGGAAGACCAGAAGGCCTGACGAGGCGGCAGATCATAGAGCCGTGAGAAGATATGTATGTGCGAAAAAAATCTCACTTGTAAACGCTTCAAAATGTCGAGTAATGTAAGTAATGTAATGTAAGATAGATCGTGACGACACAATCTGTTCAGCACGTGCACACTTTGTTGTAGTTTGGCCAATCAGCGCGCTACTAATTTCTTCAGCATGTGCATGATTCATTGGCAAACTAAAATTCCCAGACAAGATGCGTCTCAGATAACAAAGAGGTTTCAAATCTGTTCGCTTCAAAAAGACAAAATTCCCGAACTAGAGGTTGAAATACGAAAGAAACTTGAATTAAACTTTGTTTAGAAAATTTTTAATTTCATTTAAGATGAAGGCAAGAAATGCATTTCAAAGCTTCAAGATTTCCAGAGCTTCGAAAATTTCGAAGTCATACAAATTTGCATGCGTAATTAAGTTAGGTCTGGCTAAGTAAACAACACGGATTTTATCGATCAGAAGAGAGTTTTATTTCGTTTCTTGAATTTATAAAATAAATTCCCTATACTATATTTTTTCCTGGATTGTCCGGCGTTTTTTTCCTCGGGAAACAGGGCCTTTAAATTTTCTAAAAGCTGGTTGCCCGAACGCAATTTGCAGTGTCTCAACAACAACAATTTAACGTGACATTTGAGACATCACGCATTGCGCGTGATGAATTATTCTCGGAATAATAAAATAAACTTGTTCCATCTTTGGCCTCAAACTTGTCCGAACAGGCTTTTACCTTTTAAAACCTCAAATTTTTTTAATACTTATGTGCTGAATGGATTTAACTGCAGTGTGGAAAGTTTGAAATGCTTTGTTTTGGCAAATCTTTGTAAAAGTTTGCTTTTTGTTTCGTAATTTATTTTTCGTGTTCAGTGGCTCATAGCCACTTTGATTAAGACTTATAGGACTTTAAAACAGCGGAAACCACTCCAAAATAGCGGCATCGGACAACAATGGCTTGAAACTCTCAAATAGCATGAAGTTTACAAGATTTCTCACTAAATCTTCACTACTTTGGTTTTATTTTAGAACTTTTCCCTCATTTAGCCTTCATAAAATCGCATTTTATTCCATAAACATTCAAGCTTTTCAAAGAAAACGCGCGATGTTTATTGATCGACCAAAAAAAGCGTCCCGTTGTACTCGTTGGCATTTCTACCGATAGGTATCACTAGTTTATACATTGTAAGTGTCCATGACCTCACAGTTATTTTACATTTGCAGGTCAATTTGAGGCAGCAAAACTCAGTGTGTATAACAACAATTGGAGTAACATTCATGACTTTACACCAGCTGCTGGAGAAAAAACATGGAATTTATTACCGGAGGTAATTACCTAAAGAACAAACAGTTGTACATGTGCATGTTTTTAATTGGCCAGGGATAAAAATGTTTAACAGGCAAGGCCAGGGGATGAATCTGGACAGACGTCTGTGGTGTACTGGATATGTGCCAAACATTCTCTCAGTCTGCAAAATGCATGATGCAACCATGGATTCAAAGAGTGACGTCTTTACTCCAGTTTTTGGGTTTATGTTGAATAAGGGAATAAAATGACTTTTTGAGGGAATATTGTTTATTTGCGCCCGCGTACTGCCATTTGTGGCCCGAGCGCGAAGCGCAAGGGCCACAAATGACACTACAAGGGAGCAAATAAACAATATTCCCGAAAAAAGTCATTTTATTGTCATTATTGTCAATAAACAAGGTCAAATAACGTCCAGATAGGTAACACATTCAGTTTAATGAAGTTAGCATCATGATTTTCAATTCAAATAACACAAGTACTTCGTCGCAATGAAAATTATACACGATGCTACTGAGGTTTATATGTCTTAATGTGTAGTAGTAGTCTAAAAGAGCTAGCTGCAGTGTCTCTGAAAATAATGAGCAATGGGTTGATTCATGGATAAAATACTTTACAAACTTACATTTTCCGATTGAACTTCGGCAATTAAGTGAACAAATTTTCTTTTCTCGCAAGACAACAAGGAGTTGCTCTCTTTGTCTCTTTGCCTTGTGCATTTACTTCTTAATCCGATTTTTTTGCTGTATTTTGTCTCATTTACAACAAATAGACTTTGATTCTTCCTACCGAACACAATTCGCTTCGCGAAAAACTGTTCGAGACTCTTGCTGTACGCGTACGCACCCGAATGGTTTTCCCGCGTCAGCGACGCTGATTGGTTAAAGTTAATCAGATGATGAACCGAGAACCAATCAGCTGCAGGGCCGTTAATGCATTGACAGCCCGCTAGGAGTCATTTGCGGCCCACAAAGCGCGTGTTTTCAATAGGGCGGTTTTCAATTTGGCCGCGTGTATTGATAATAATGTAGTTTCAAATTTGTATTTTTGTTTAAATTTTTTATTTAACAGCCAAGCTGTAAAATCTGGATTTGTTGTGAATCTTGGCCCCATTTTAGAGAGAACAGGAGTGCAGTTTGTAGTATAGTGCTAAGCTCTATTAAGTTTGTAACATTAGTGTAGCAGTTGCTATAATTGATTTTCGAGCTAGGGGTGGGTTGTTGTTCCTGTTGATTGTTCTACTTTTCTCTCAAATGGTACTACACTGTATTAGCCATTCACATAAGACGCTGTAAGACCAATTCCCTTTATATGGAACACTTACTCCCTTAAACTCTTACATCCTCAATGGCAGTCAATCACTGACTTTTCAAAACCTTGTATGTCAAATTCAAGTTACAGCTGTAGCCGGTTATGAGAGGGAAACACTGATTCTCTCAGAAGTATTTGATTTAAAACCAACTTCTTTTAGGCGAAGATGAAGAAAATGTATAAAAAACTGCAGATACCTATAGGTAGATAAAGTCTGCACTGAGCCTGGTTTCTGTAGCATTAGGTAACTATGAGTACTTCTACTACCCCCCCCCCCCTGTTTGGGATGCTAGTCCATCAAAAGGCTACCCCCAGCATTAAATTTGCCAGTACCCATTTATACACCTGGTTGCATGGGGATAGGGAATTTGAGAGTTAAGTGTCTTGACCAAGCACACCACAGAGTTACCTCGGCCAGGGCTCAAAACCAGACTTCTCAATTCGTAGTCCAGTGCACTAACCATTAAGCTATGTCTCCCAAAAGTACCTATAGGGGAAGAACTTAAATGGCTAATGCTGGTCTTTAAATCTACAGGCTGCATCGACACATATCTATGATTATGTACAAACACCAGAGCAACTCAACAGCAGGAACATTTCAACTGCAGACAACATGAGTGTTATTCCACTAACACTTGGTACAAGAAGAAAAGAGTTTGATGAAGTAAGCTTTTGATGAAACATGCTAAGCTCTTGCTTTATCTACACCATAATCTGTGTTCCGTCAGAGCACATTTCTAGTGTAATGTTTTAAAGTTAAACTGCACAGTGGGTAGTCGTCAGGGGCGTTGCCAGCTAGGTTTTTTTTTTTTTTTTTTTTTTTTTGGGGGGGGGGGGGGAGGGTAGGTCCACTGGGGAGGGTTTTAAAATTAAGACCATAAACTTTCTCCTTCCGAGTTTTTGGTGATTCTGTGTGTATTTCGACAGCTCCTAATTTCTAACATGAAATAACAAAAATTGGACCAATTTTCTCTCGTTCGTAAATATACACCATTTTCTTTAACAGCACATTTCGCTGTGCGTTTGCCTATCACCTGACTAACCGAGAAGGTTCAACAGTTTGCACTTGCTAGATGATAGACTTTCTCAAAGTCCGTTTCCGGATGACAGAGCCTTGATCTCAACAGGAGTGGAGAGTTGCGAGATGTATTATGCTAAGATATGTTAAAAGTGCATCACCTTGATTTTTTGTCTGCTGTAAATAAGAGTAAGCTGACAAATTTGTAGGCCTGAGCATACGGGCCTATAGGCTAGCCATGCCCCTATTTGTCAATAACAAGCCCTGTACCAACTACAACAACTACATTACTGCCCGAAACTATTTACCCATAAGCACGCAAAGTCCCGTGGTGAGAACGCAGTATCGATCTGCAGTTTGACCGAGGTAAAACCGCAGCAAATGGGGGGGGGGGGGGGACTAAGTACTTTTGGGGGGTACTGAACAACGACAGGAGAAATTGACATGCGGGAAAACTAAAAGGGAAACAAAGAAAGAAAATAAAACAATGTAAAAATGGTAGCAAGTGCAAGAAAGTCCCGCAACTGCAAGTTAAGTTTTGAATTTTGTTGGCCAAGAAAGTTTCCCAGGTTTTCGAATCTGGCCTGGTACCATGTGTGGGTTGAGTTTGTCGTTGGTTCTTGTCCTTGCTCCAAAGGGTTTTTCTCCGGGTTCTCTGGTTTTTCACCCTCCACAAAATCCAACACTTCCAAATTCCAATTTGACTTGGATAGAGGACCCGCAAGAAAACCAGCTACGGCTGATGTGGCTTCCTCTCTAAAACATTGTATTTGCGTCAGAGGCGTTGTTTTGAGCGTATTACCCCCCTTTCCCCCCATTTTCCTAATTTATATTCTTCCATCCATTCGCACGGCTGTTCACAAAAAGCCTTTCATCCACTTGGGCAAAACAGAAAGCCACAAAAGTTGTTTTTAAGATAAATTTAAAGCAGCCTACATGTAAATCCACTATGGAACATTCTTTTACTTGACTCAGTTGACATGTATGTTTAATTCTTTACTGTCACGTGTTTGTTTTTCTTTCTGTTTCAGTCTTGCCTGGTGGTGTTTTTTCAGGACACAGACATCAAAAGAAACGTTAAGAAATTGATATATGAACAAGAACATCAGGTTCGTCCTTTATTCTCCCTACAGACTGCTGAACATTTCTTTTACAGTTATAAAAAGACTAGTCAAAACATAAGAACCTTTAGATCGGAGTACAAGATACGATATGATCCTTTACTTATACTCTAAAGTTGAGGCATGTTAGGCCTCTAGCTCTGCAGCTAGTGAATTGAGTTACAAGTACAAGGGTAGAGCAGATTTTAATTGAGTGTCGTAAAACCAAAACCTAAGTTATTACTCTGGCCAATCACAAAGAACACAGACAATCCAGTGAACCAATCAAAACTCGAAGCAAATACATGTAGCTGGCACGAAGCGCGGGAAAACGTGCGCGAGCGAGTCATGATTGGTTTTGGTTTTACTTCTGATTGGCTAAGAAAGTGGCGCGAAATTTTTAAACCAATCGCTAAGCGTAGTGATCGTAAAACCAAAGCAAACGCAATTTAATTTCGACACTCAAGTGAAAACCGCTCTAAAACAGCTAAAAAACTACGGGATTGAGTACCAGTACGACTTTTTAAGCCAAGAGGTTACATGTACATGTATACTTTTGATTATCATATCTCACACCAATCTCGTACCAATTTTCTCCTCTTTAACTGATCTTAACTGTTTAGCAACAGGAGAGAGTGAGGGCTCTGGGAACGTAACTAGATTGAAATTTAAAAGTCGTGCTCATACTCGATCTCGTATTCGTACTGCGATTTGAAGGTCACTAGTATAGTTACCTGTGCGACAAAATGTAGCAGGCGAGGTTGTACACCTAATCTTGACATTTTGAGTCCGTTTTCTTTTACTTTGCTTTTTGGATTGCGAATCGCTTCGACACTAAATGGCTTGGGGAACTTTTATACTAAAGATAGATGACTTTATATATCCACGGTTGTTCCTCTCAGCAAAAATCTATGAACAAATATAAGAATTAAAACTACCGGCCGCGGTGTTATGATATAAAAGTGAATCACAAGAAAAATGACCCAAACTATACTAACTACCTACCTATTCAAATAAAAACAAAGAAACAAAAAGGTACTGCTTTTCAGGGATGCCGTGTCTCAAATCCGAAATTCCTTAGCCTAGTCTTAAATTCATTTAATGTTTTTTATGCTCTTATATCAGCTGGAAGGCTATTCCACAACTTAGCGCCGTTACGTTGTACTCTTTGCACTGCTCTTTAACTAACCACGGGCCTGGAAGAGGGTAATGCTCACTATGGCCTTTCCACAGTCATCGTTTAAAAAAGCTTATAATTATATAGGTATCAACTGCAGTACCGAACTGCTATTGTTTTTCTTTCTTGTAGAGAAAGCATGTACTAGTCCAAACCAAGGAAATTAAAATGAAACCAGAAGATGTAGCAAGAATATTTGGATCGGAAGACTATAAAATTGCAGCAGACAGAGGTTTGTTACTTCCTGTGATAAGCGCGGAATAAGCTCGCGCACGCAATCATCCCTCTTACACTGTTTTCGAACGCAAGAGCCCTCCAACTCGCACGCACGCAGCCCTTCTTCTCACGCCAGAATGGCGATTTCTATTTACCATTTGCGCTTGCCTTGTAGACTACAGTGTGGCGACGTAAACCTAAAACTGTATTTGCACACATGAAATAAATTATGTTGGATTTTTTTTTCTTGGCAGAGTTCAAAACACCGAGGTAGACAACTACCAATTTTAAACCAACCACTAAGTCAGCTCAAGAATAAGATTTTTACTCCTTTTTTTAGATAATAACTTTTAGTTTGAGATATTTTAGTAGTATTCTTTGGATAAACATTGTAGCTTAGCTTTTTTAAGTTTTCAACTTACAATTCGATTGTTAATTAGGTTTAACTAGATTTTAAATTAGATTATTGTTTATAGTACATTTTTTACTTTTGGTACATTCAGAAGAGGGACACAAATTTATTCGTTGAAAAACTATTACGTGTCACTCTCGTTAAATAAAGCTTTGATTGATTGATTGAAGCGAAGCAATCATTATGCAAAACCAAAGCAAACGCGGATTACTTTCGACTACCATGATATGAACTCTTTATACAAAACCATTACTTTCCTTATAAAAACACCTGTATCGTGTTCTTTCTGTCAGTATAAACCTTTCGTCGTAATTATGTCCTTTTACGCTGGGGATTAAAAGCAACTTTACTTTTCTTTTTGTTCCCTTAGGTCCAGTCATTGGTTTGGAGTTCAATGGCAATAACTGTGTCCAAAGTACTAATGAAGCTGTCAATGATACTTGTAGCAATTCGCTTTCCAATATTTACGTTTCACCCAGTCCAGAAAAAGCGTCACAAGATATAGACTCGTTTTACAATTTTGTCGACATGTCCATGAATTAGACGCGGAGTGCATAAAGTAGCTTTAATTTCTGTATATTACAAAGTTGAATGCTATTAGAGTCATTCCTAACACACCTATCAAAAAACAAAGAGAAAAATCTGCCGGCAGAAGTAAGTTTTATGCATGAAGTAATATCATAATAAGTTCGAAAAAAAGTGGCGGATGTTTAACTTCGCCTCATCCAGAGTCTCTCTCTCCTCGACGACAAGGGAGGGAAAGAAAAGGGGACCTGGGAACAATGTTAGCTAAAGAGAGCTACGTCATCAGTATGAATTTTTTTGTTTCGAATCTCAGACGGGGGTGGGGGAAGGATGGTGGTATGAGCGCGCGAAGAGGAACGTTTTCTCGCTGACGTTAACGAGATTCGCACAGATGTAAATTCTTTTTTCACTGCCTGCCCGATTCAGTAATAGAAATAGACCAGTTATCCGTTAAACTGAGGAAAAATACACAAGTAGCACCTTGGTAAAAGGGGAGTAAGTAACACTTAAGGTTGGAAACATTTCCGTCAGTAATGTAAATAATAATTTATGTAAGACAAATTTACTGAAAGACTTATTCATCGACGGGATGAATTATTCATTTATGACCCTCTTTGTCGCTAACATCAGATTCTCGCAGAGAAACGGGAAAATTTCATATAATAAAGTACTATGAAAACACCAGATTACAATGTAAAACGAGTTAGTTGATTTTGTTAAAGAATTTTATTTTTTAAATTTACATTTAGTTCGCCCAACTAAAGCAATACACTCATGTGCAAAATAAGTATGACAAACTGTTCAAGCAAATGGCAATTTACAGTAGAACTTTAAATTAAACGATTTTTTTCATTGACTTCTCATTTTAATTGAAGATTATATTTTATTTTGCCTGCAACCATGCCTTGTAAATACGTAAGTAGAATTTTCCTCTCAGTTCCCCTTATTCTGCTTGTCACGCAATCTACCATCCCCGCAAATAGAAATGATTGCGTGACGAACCGAATAAAGATTCGATGTTAAGGGATATAACAGAAAAACACAAGCCATGTCCAAAAATATTTATTTCATTTTAGCTTCAGATATCCTTTATCTATTTCCATGTACATGTAATTCACCATAAGACCAGTACACAGGTCTGTTGTCAAACAAATATGTGTGTTGTGTATTGTAGCGAGGCTTTTGCAGGAGAAGCTCGCAAGTCCAGAGGAGAATGGGGAGAGGCGCTTCTCCTAATTCTCTTCGCGGCTTGAATAAGCTCAAAGAGCCTGGTCGCAAAGGAAATAAAAAGAATTTAAAGGAAATAAATAACAGTCAACTATGTCTTTTTGCTGTTTGATTTCTTTCGTTTCTTTGGTAAAGGTCCTTGTAAGTCTGTATCGGAAGAGTATTCGGTTACTCTCTTCTTCACACTGATCGTCTTCTTCTCCTTCTTCTCTACATCCCTACAAAATGACATAAACTTTGGGTTAGTTCGGAGATCCAGGTGAAGCCTTAAGCGCGGTCAAACGTTTCAAGCAGTGTTCAATTTCGGGGAATTTTTATTATTTTTAAGAGCAAGTATAAGTAAGGATAGATAAAATAGTTGCTGAGTGTAAACATATTTCCATTCCTTCAAATAAGCGAGTATTTTTACTTTTAAAACGCTTCACAACCGAACTGAATACTTTGGCAAATGGCGTCGAGAAGTTCGTATTTACCTGCCGTGCTGTTTTCAACTTTTTTCAGTAAAGCTTCAAAAAATTTAGTAAACCATCGGAATACCGGTAAAGTATCGATCTTTGAATAGTGAAAATTGGAACTTTATCTTTGAAGTACTTTTCTTGTCTTTTTTGTTGTTGTTTTTTTATTTATTTATTTTTTTACCCAGGAACACCGTAAATTCATGACGGCAAAATACAACCTCGACCCCACAATAGAAAAAGTAAAGAGAGAGCCTGCCATCGACGTTGGGCAAAATATTTCCATTCTGGGCTCAGTTGTTCAACGCTATCCACCGGATAAATCACTATCCGGTGGATAAGAATTGACAAAACAAACTACGTATCCACTGGATAGTGATTTATCCGGTGGATAGCTTAATCAGTTCTTTAAAAAAGCTGGGTCTAAACAACAGAGTTTCGCACGGTAAACTCCTTTTTCGTTGAGCGAATCGAAGCAAGTAGCTAAGTATTGAATTTTTCAGCCGTTTCCAAATCCAATCGAGATAAATAGCTGTATTTCTGAAACGTCACAAACCTTTTTCTCTTTCGCGTTTTCTTTTCCTTCGTTGGTTGGAACATTTCTTTAGGGGCCTCTCTCAGAGCGAAACTTTTAGCGACATGACCCAAATGCAGATTCTTGATGTGAAAGATGTGCTTCAAACTGCTGGGATATGTTGCATAGGCTCGTACAAAAGACTGGTAAGCTGAAAGGATAAAAAAAATGATGAGAAGGAGAAAAAAAAATACAATTTTCACCTAAAATGTATCGTCATTACCGCCATCTTGTCCAATTTTGACCACGTTTGGGGCGATCTGCACTACTTGCAAGATACTTCAGCATTGGATAAACAAACAATGCACAAAGAACAAAAACAGTGTCCCTAGCCCTAATAACGATTTAGGCCAGTCGTTTGTAATAAAACCGAACCCATCACGAAATAATAATTATAAACTTTATTCATGTGTTTTATAACGCTCTAGAGAAAACTAATTGGGGACACAAATGAAATTAAATGAAAGAAATCCTAAATACTTTTCATTAAAAAATCTAAATCTAAGAAACAGATACAGTTGTAACCCTTAACAATAACTAGAGAAATAAGTATATATAGAAATAAACATATATAGAAATAATAGATATAATAACAAAACAACAAAAGTAGGCACCCAGGTTTCCTGTTCTCTGTAATATATTCTTTTTTATTTAGTTGCTGCATGCCCTTTGTGTAACGTAAATTATTCTCTGTAAGTAAGCTATGTATTGTAATGTATTGTAATTGTAAGTAAGCTATGTATTGTAATGTATTGTAAGTCAGTGTTAATCAATAAACTGCTTTATCTATAAAAAAATAAAAAATAAAAAGATGTAACATATATACCTAAAAAGCAAAAAGAAAAATCTCAATGATTTGGTAAGTGCAGAATGCAATATGGAACAATTGAAAGTATGATGTTTTATATATGTTCGTGTTTATTTGCTTTATTTTACTTTCGGAAAAACTGTTCACAGGCTACTTGTATTCTTTCCCAGGTGTTCCTTACGTTAATCTTTGCAAACGTAACACGACACTTTTGTTCGTTTGTAACAAAATACTTTTGTTTTCCTTAAAAATGCCGTAACATGAAACTCTTGTTTTTTGTTTGTTTTACGGCGACATCGATGACATTTGTTTAATTTAATTAAGTTACGGTTTAAACTGCACGAAAGACGATTCTCAAAAACTAAAGAACAAATCTAATCAAAAAACATCTTTTTCGAAAGGGTTTTTAAAACGCAGTACAGCTAGGATATCTGTTTCCTGGTTATGAGGAGTTTGACGCCGAAAATCCCGGTGCAAGTTTTTGCCTTCCTAATTACGAAAGCGCTATGAAAGTCTAAAAATCTAATTTAATTAATTTGCGGTTTTCACTTGGCACCACGAATTCTGCAGGAATCCTACCACAAACACGCAATACAAGTGATGTTCATGACGGTTCCAGCATAAAACGTAGACTAAACTGCGCATGCGTTTGGCGTAAAGAACGTTGCCCTAGAACACATAATAAAGTTAGAGTTTCGTTTATGCGCTAATTTTTGTAAATAAATCCAGACGTTTCGGGACTTCTGTCCCTTCATCAGTGGAAAACTAGAACGTCGAGTAGTACCACAACGAGAGCAAAGGGTTTTCTGAAACAAATATATACGTTTGAGATCTTCATATGATAGTAACGTAGATGTGCTCCAGGTTTTACCTAGGGGTACGGTCAGGTGCTCCCCACCCCCACCCCCTCCACAAGGAATAATTAATTAATAGATATTAATTAATTAATTGGTGATTAAAAGTTTACACATTAGCGCGTTAGGGGTTTAGCAGATGACAGCCCACCAAACCATCACAAAAGTGCATTCTGCACTAAAAACTACGATTTACATAAAAGGCATTCCGGGCCACTTTTGTCCATTCAGTACACGATCTTACATAAATACGGACCTAAGTATTTAATTGAATGTTTGCCATATGTAATTGTATTAAATCTTGGGGTCATGAAGTCAGAGTTGCGAAAGTTACATTTATATCGGGTCTGTGAAACAACTCAGCGATGTACTATGGAGACATTCCATTTTTCACTTTGAACATCAGGATAGTTAGATCTTGCAGTCTTCTGTTGTATAACGTTGGTAGGTGTGCTTTCTTTCGAAAGACATAGGACGACAAACACTTCCGAAAGAAAGCTGTGCGTATTCATGCAGACTTCGTATTTGGTGACCGCGTCAAAATTATTCAAGATGGCGGGCTAGGAAAAAGAACTGAAAAGAAACGGCAATATCTAGTGATATTCAAGTGAAATTTAACTTTTTTGTTTTATTTTGTTCTATTTTTTCCAGTTTTATGTAAGGCAGCAAACATAAACCGTTACCTGTCTTTGCCGCATTCAGGTGCCGTTGATCAGAAAGAACGTGATCCTCAAATGAGTTCTGCAAATTAGTGGCGGACTCCTGAGCTCTTTGATCAAGGATCTTCTGAAATGTTGTAAAAAAAAAGTATCAAAGTTTATATTGCATTTGAAATAGAATCAGCGTCTTTATTAGTTTTTCTAATTTAGTTGTTAGTTAGATTAGATTAGATTGTATCTGTAGAGCTAAATACATCATGAAATGACACAATCTTTCGTGTAGGTCTTACCTTGGATTTCTTGTGATTTGCATCGTTTGAAGACACCACAAGAGTATTAAGGACATTGTCGACTGGCAACTCTTCTGGACTACAAAATACAATCAAAATCAAATTGGTACTTCAACTTTGCCTTGATGTTGCATAAAAGCCAGAAAACTAGTGTAAACGGACTGGTGACGCGGAACAGATGAACGGTTTTCTATGATTCCTGGCAAACTAAGAAAAAAGATATCATGAGAAAGATTTAAACTTAGGCGCTGTCCACACTGACCCAGGTAAATTTGAAAACGCATTTGAAATTTTTTTTTTTACACGGATAGGCCAACCGTCCACACTGAAACGGCGTTTTCGGTCACCAAAAACTGTACTTTTCAAAAACGCTCTCCAAAGTGGGTAAATTTGAAAACGCCGGCTAGGTGGTGTAGTGTGGACGACTAAAATGGGCGAAACCTGGACTTAGTCATGTGATCTCTGTCAAAACAAAAGGGGTTTTTTACAATAGCTCTGTGCATGCGTTATAACTCTGCGTGCGATGAAGCCTATCGTTTTCAAATTTACCCGGGTTAATGTGGACGGAAAACATTTTATACGGCCTTTTCCAATTTCTCCGTTTTCTAATTTACCCGGGTTAATGTGCCTTGTCCACATAAACCCGGGTAAATTTGAAAACGCATCTTTTTTTTCTCCGGATAGGCCAACGGTCCACACTGAACCGGCGTTTTCGGTCACTGAAAACGGATGCGTTTTCAAATTTACCTGGGTCAGTGTGGACGGGGCCTAGGCCCCTAATCACTCTGACCAATCACAAAAATCACAGACAATTGAACCAATTGAAAATCGAAGCAAATACATGTGGCCGACACAAAGCGCGGGAAACGAGTGTGGGCGAGCCACACTCGATTGGTTTTGGTTTAAATTCTGATTGGATGAGAAACTGGCACGGGTTTTTAAAACCAATCATTACGTACATAGTAAAGTAAAATTAAAATAAACGCGAACTGCTTTCGACACTTTAGTGAAAACCGCTCTAATACGCTAAATACAATTAAACGGCTGCTTGCAAGGTATAAAAGTAAAAAGTGCAGCAAGCAATCTTGCAAGATATATAATGTACATCATCCACGAACCTAATTCCGTGCTGCTTTAAAGTTTCCAAGTATTCGACCTGAAAACGAAGAGGACAAATAATTGGGATAAGAAAACTGGACTAACCAAATCATTTCATCGGCATAACAGTAGCCTGCGTAGCTGGCGGGAGTCGAGTGCGAGTGCGAGTGCTTGATTAATTAGTAAAACCCTTATGCAATGTAGTTGCTCAGTTTTACGGTTTCAATATCTTCCCTCGCGGCTCGCTCCAAATTCCTCGCGGCTCCGCGGTTCCCTCTCTTTGCCGTTCGCCAGCCCGTCTCAAAGCAAGCACTCGCACTCAAATTCCGCCAGCTACGCAGGCTAGCATAACAGTATTTCGTTTTCAGAGGAAAAACAAAAAATAAAAACAATCAACCAAACCTACTTCGGCTGGAGTTAAAAACAGCAAGGCATTTCCCTGTAGTCCAATTCTCGCCGTACGACCAACTCTGTGAACGTAGTCCGCAGGGTTTCCTGGGGTATTGTACTGAAGCAAACAAAAAACGAAGAAAAGAAAATCAAGATCTGTAAAATCAACCCATTGATATTTGGGGAGATTGGGCACTAACTTAGCACGTAGAACATCTGGAAGCGTCTGTACAGCAACACGATGGCTTGCAATGTAAGCTGAAGCATTCTTACAAAACAACATGCTGAAACAAGTGATACAATGGTGTGCCGATTTATGATATCACGAGGATTGCAAAAGAAAGCGGAGTTAAAAATTCAAATAAACTTTTTGTTCCATTTTCTGCTTCTCGTCACCGCCATTTTGAATTTTTTTTCCGTGCCTCCTCAAACAATCTTGGAAGCACTTGCAAGACTGGGCTTCTGCAGTGGCGGGGATTATGTTTCGCTGTAACATAACATTGCATGTAAGGAATGCTTTAAGAAAGAAAAAGTTGTTTTCTTACCTGGATTATCCAATTAACATGAGGTAAATCTAATCCCCTCGCTGCCACATCCTAAAACACAAAATAAAGCGAATGAATTATTGTGCGGGAAGTATGAATCCGCGAGCGGAAACGTGAATCCCCAAGCCGCAAGATTACCGTATTTACTCGAATAAGCGCCGCGGCGCTTATTTAATTTTTTGCGCCTCAAGTGCGGCGCTTATTCGAGGGCGGCGCTTATTTGAGGGCGGCGCTTATTTAAAATTTGGATGCCGCAAAGAACCTAATCTAAACGAAACTTCTACAAAAACTAAAAGAAGGTCTTTTGATTGTTAGTATTTGTCTCTTACGGAAGAAAATAGTTGCGCTTGCTGTCCCGACAAAGTTCACGGCTTCACAACGTTAACAGAACTGCGTATCAGAATTTTGGATGAAAAAAAAATAATAATAGGCGAGCGGTAAAACATAAAAACTTTGAACTGCGAAACATTGCTTTTGATGAAAAGGAATTTCCAAGGCTGTTTTAGAGTTTCTTTATAGTGCTTTTTTTGATTATACGGAATTCCTCGAATAAACGCCGCATCGGGACTGCGGCGCTTATTCGGGGGCGGCGCTTATTAACTTTTTTGTCCCAAATGCGGCGCTTATTCTAGGGCGGCGCTTATTCGAGTAAATACGGTACATGTAATAAGAGTAGTGCACGTAGGCGATTTTTTCGTAACTGAAATTATGACCAATCACTAGTTGGGAAATTTTTTCTCAAGAGGTGCACAAAAGCGATCATTCACTGCCACCGCAAGCATCTCATCTTGAGGACAAATTTGTTAATTCCAATTCAAAAACTACAAAGAAAGGGAATTCAGCAAATACAGCACTAAACAAACAAACTCTTACCGTACAAAATAAAATACCACTTTTTGCTTCACTGAACCTTTTAAACACGCCCGTTCTATCCTGTAGAGAAAAGACAATTTTGAATTAAATTCAACTGCCGCTTATAAACGATTAAAATTTGCGAAATCCTCTTTCAAGCCAAAAGAAAACCTTTGTACGTCGCAGAAAATTCAATACAGTATTTGTTATCCTCCTACTAAGTTCCCTGCTCGTAATTTTCTTTACCACTGCTCTTTTTATAACTTTTTCCTAAAACGTCTTGCACAGTTTCGAAAAGTTTATACCCTTTCAGGTTTTTTTTTCACTTACCAATTGCGACATGTTGCCGTGGAGTTTGAAGAACGTCAATTGCACTTCTAATAAACAATCACACAAACAAAGTTAAATCAAAACCCTAAATTGTCTAAACTTGAAGGTAAAAGCCTCAATAGTATTCAGACGTTCAAGCAAGACAAGCATATAAAGTAAAATCACTCACGCAGAAGTCAAGCTAAGAAACGTACAACTCACTCGAAAAAGTGTGAAGAGATTCCTTCAAAAGATCACAGTGGAAATCAACAGAGTCCCGGCTCGACAAGAAAACGATCATTTTTGCAGCCGTCGATTCCTGCAAAAAAGTATACTATTAAGTGGCGGGAGGGAGAGATCATTACGACAGCAGGGCCGAGTGGTTAGGGCTCCATACTAGAAAGGTTCAAGTCCTGGGCCCGGTTGCATACTGCAACTTAGAGCAGTTTTCTATTGAGTGTCGTAAAACCAAAACTAAAGTAATTACTCCGGCCAAGCACAAAGGACACAGACAATCCAGTGAACCAATCAAAACTCGAAGCAAATACATGTAGCCGGCACGAAGCGCGGGAAAACGTGCGCGAGCGGGTCACGATTGGTTTTGGTTTTACTCCTGATTGGCTGAGAAAGTGGCGCGAGATTTTTAAACCAATCACTAAGCGAAGTAAAGCAAAACCAAAGCAAATGCAATTTACTTTCGACACTCATTTTTGTGCAACTGCAGATCTCTTGCGAATGATTTTTTTTTTTACACCAGCATTGTGTTTTACATACTCTTTAATCCACCTCTGGCTGATTTAGCCATAATAGTTAGCAAGAAAACCTTCGGGAACACAGGAAATGGTTGCATAAAGTCCCACTTAATCTTAAGTTACAAGCAACTGGGCCCTGACCACTGCCTGGGGTTGTTTCACGGTAGTCCCCAACTAGTACTACTCGTCCATGCTTGTTAATAGCCAACTTGTCTGCCTCCTGCCAGTTGGAGTTTTTACCTCTGTTATGTTTAATTTGTACATTTGTTTCTAATGTTTGCATGCTCGGCCCCATAAGCCCTTGTGCTAAATCAGTTACCAAAGGTACACAAATGTCATTTTTCAAAAAAAAAAAACTCCTCTGACTCAGTTATTAATAAGATGGTAAATTTTTAAGCTCGGTGATAAATAATGAAGTTTCATAAATAATGATTTTTTTTACAACAATGACACGAGCATGGAGTCCCCAACGGGAATCGATTCCCGTCGGGGACTCAATTTTTTTTTTGTCCCATGCTCGTGTCATGGTTGAAAAAAACTTTTCTTCATTACCTCTGACTTATTTTTCCACAGTAAAAACGCGGCTAGGGTCACCAAACGTAGTTTGCTAGGAACGATGATAAATAACTGTTTTAACTGCTGAGGAGTTGTGCAGTTCACATCACTTGAGTTCTAAAAAGGAAAAAATAAACTTCACATATGAATAAAAACAAGCACAAACAAGAATCTGTGGGAGCAAATTTCGCTATCTGAAGAAAATACCTCTCAACAGAGGAGTTTGCAATCATTGATCTGTTTCATGGTTCTCGTGTTATAGAGACTCGACGTGCAAACCAAATGGTCCAAAAACGAAGAAAATCATCTTGCAGGCGAAAATGAGAGAGAGCTAGTGAGGGTGTTGAAACCTAATCAATTCTTACATATTTGTAAAGTGATCACATAGTGTACCTTTGCGTCGTTTTTCGCTTTTCCTGCGTCTCCTCTATCTTCTGCTGTCATGTCAATAAATAAAGGCTTGTGAAGGCTTATGCCTGCCAATCTTTCCACTCCTGTTAGGTAAAGACATAAATCTGCTACCTTCTTTTCACTTTGCAAGCAATTTAATAGCCTGTTCCAGGCGTTCGGTTAGCTGGGGAGCAGTGCAAAAAACGGGATAAGCGCAAAGACCGCGAAGACCGGCGAGTGAAAAAAAAATGGGAAAGGACTAAGGCGAGGGAGCTTTCGCTCGCCGTTTTTCGCGCTGCTCTCCAACTAACAGAACACCTGGGGCGGGTTGTTCAAAAGCCGACTACCACTAACCCAGGATTAAACGTCGACCGAGGATTAAATTCCTCTAGTACAAAATTGTTTTTATTATATAAACATCAGTGAAATACCAGGAAATCTTTCACACGAAAAAATCATATCTATCTTCTCGTGTTCAAATCGATATCCCACTCGTTCGCTGCGCTCACTCGTGAGATATCGATTTGAACACTCGAAGATAAATTTCATATCTCCGCGCAACCATGTAATATCCTCTATCTATTGCTTTTGTTTCGTGGAGCTTGAGATTAGTTAGCGTTAAAACTGGAGGACAGAAAATATAAACAGAAAACCTCAATGAGAAGTTAAAAAACTGAAATAAAAAATCACGCTAATCGAGGATTAGGTTAATCGTGCTTTGAACAACCCGGCCCAGGAACAGGCTAGCAATTTGATGCAGAAAAGACTTGTTGTTATACAATAATACAGAAACTAATTTCTAAAGAAACTAATAAAAGTATAGGATTAAATTAAACTGTTTGAAAGGCGAATCGTCGTTGCTCCAGCTCGCATCTTTTATATCAAAGCCATTGTGCATTATGTAGTATCAGAAACTCACAAGAGTTGCTCAACCCTTATGGGTTTCTGGTAGTATACATATGCATCTGGTAGTATATATATGCATACTGACCTTCATTGAGTGTCGCAGAAAGCAAGACAGTTTGACATCTAACACCAGAAAACAGAGATTTTTTGACAGCAGTAAGAATGGCGGATACGTCTTTTTCAAAACCAAGATCTAACAGCCTGTAAAAAGAGGCAAATAAAATTAAATAAATGCATCTATAACACTACGATAAATAATCTTTTAACATTTTGCAAGAAAAACATACTAGAGAGTCCCACTGCTTTGCACTTTATTTATGGGGTACGATTTAAATATAGTGTCATTTCTTTTTAAACATTTCTTTTATTACAGAGCAACAATCGTTTAAACGAAATTGTGATTTGTGCTAGCCTTCAACTCTTTCCCCGAGATGATGATGACAGATGTAGGTCTGTGTACTGAGATTCGCAAAGTGCCTCTTATTGTTTGTCAACAGCGCATATACATTCACAACCGAGCAAGAACCAATCAGGGACGCTACACGTATCTCTGTAGTCTTACGTCATCAGTGTGGAATTTTCCGGGTCAAATCTTAGACACATGTTTATCTCGCGGGGATGAATTAATCACGTGACGATAGACGTCAGCCAGTTACTCAGACTAGAATGACGTACCTGTCAGCCTCATCAAGGACGATCCATCGGAGTCTATTTAATTCAAGACATTTGGTTTTCTAAAGAACAAAACAATTTCAATTGAAGAATTATGTTAAGAGAATGCCGTAGAAGAAGATGTAACACAAAAGCAGCAGTCAGTTTATAGCCTCCTATGACGACGTTTTTATGGCTCGTCAAGTAATCAAAAGCAAGCAGCCAAAAGAATGACTGCGTAAGACGCTAGTGTGTTTATGAAGTACATATGACAGTTTTGTAGAAAATGGAAGGTATCTCCATCAGCAAGAGAAATGTAGGTAAGACACAATACAAAACGTTACGATACGTTTTTTTATGAAGAGGGAGAGAGGACAAAGTAGAGTTCTATGGGGCATAATGAGTACTAGAGGTCTAGAGCTTTACTTTGCCCTCTCTACCTATTCAGGACTCCTTTAACAGCAGCTAAAAACAGGCTGAGTCAAGCCTACAACTGAAAGATTACAGACCAAGAAATTGCAAGGATGATTGGAAATTGCTGAATACTTTTGTATACAGCTGTACATTTACGCGAGTCAGTGATGTGTGTTTTACCTCAATATGATCCAAAAGTCTTCCTGGAGTTGCAACAAGAACATTAATACCTTTTCTAATTCTGAAAAGAGAGAAACCCCACATGCATTTATACATGTAAGCTTACCGACTTTGTTAGTGATTATTTACTGAACAAAACAAAACCAAATTAGCTAACAAATTGTTATCTTAGTTTCTTGCCCCCGAGTGGGGGATAGGGCATAGCGAGCTTCCAGTGCCTTTAAATATCTGGTACCCGTGGCTAAGGGAAGTACACCCCGATAGAAAATCCCTGGTCCTCCAAGTTGGGGGTTGGGCATGGGGCCAATCACCCCATCCCATAAAAGCAAGGTGATTACATAAACTGGAAATTGGGAAATTGAAAAAAAAAAAAAAAAAAACAGATTGTTACAAAACAAATATTCTAATTCATTACCGAGCTTTCTCAGACTTTCTTCTCTCTCCTCCAGTGACAATTCCTGGTACAACCCACTGAAATGGCTACAAGGATAAAAAAGAACTTCAAGAAAAAAAAACTTGTACACAGTTTGTGATCTCTTATACAGAAAGAAATACAGTCTTATAACTGCATCAATTTTGATCTTCTGCTTAAATATTACTAATTACTATAATTATTTTGCTGTAAATCACAGTCCCTTAAACAAAATATTGAATAATTTGAAAAACTGAGGACCACATCATTATGTGACATACGTACCTTCACAAGTTTTTGCAGCACATCAAAGCTTTGTATAGCAAGCTAGAAAGGGAAATAAAGAATGGTATTTTAATATTAGTTTATTGAATATTAAATTACAGATGACATCAGATATGAATAAATACACTATTTTAACACACCTCTCTTGTAGGAACCAAAATCACAGCATAGGGGCCATCACTTCTCTAAAAATAGTGTTCACAAAAATAGTGATAGATAAATTGCTGTATAGTAATTTAATTTCATTATTAGTGTTACCTAAAAACACTATACTGCATTGACAGAGACACAAAAATAATATTTTTCAATGTGGTAGACTTATTCCTTAACAAGTAATGCCAACTAATTACAAAGTTCAGGGCAGCCAGTCGCTACACTGTGCATTACAGTCACTTACAGTAATTTTTGGTTCAATCTTTTGAAGTGAATGTACAACAGGTACTGCATATGTCAGAGTTTTTCCTGAGAAAAAAACAAAACAAAATAAAGTCACTTAGGAGTACAAAAATATTCAATGAATTGTTGAGGAACCTGACAAAACAAGGAGAGGGAGTGGGAACACGCCACGGATTTAAGTATCACATACAGTGAAGCTAGTATAGCTAAATGCACCTCCAGCTAGCCACTCCATTCTACAGAAACTGGAGTTTTAACTCCCAAAAGGTCTCTAAAGAGCCACCACGCTACATGTAGGCTCTAAAACTTACAGCACTTTATCAAATTAGCACCTACATTGTAAAACTGTACACATACAGTGGCGGATCTAGGGGAGGGCCCGGGGGGGCTGGGCCCCTACCTTATTTTTAGGCCAAAAAAGGCTCATAGGGCCAAAAAAAATATTTTTGACAGTGGGCCCCCCTTATTCTAGGGTCTGGAAAATCACGCCGCCCACTCAGCTGAAGGTCCGGATCCGCCACTGACATACACACAGCACACAAAGTTTCATGGTTGTACCTGTCCCTGTATTTGACTTGACAAACACATCCCTTCCCTCCAGGAGAGAGGGAATGGCAGCTTTTTGCACACTGTAAAAAAAAAATTGTTCAAAGGGTGGATAAGCTATCCACTGTATAAATCACTATCCGGTAGATAGCGAAGAAAATTTTGTATGACATATATCCACTGGATATCCCTTAGCATTATCCACCCTCACCTGTAAACCCCCCTGCAGATTTGAAAAAAGCATCTTTTGAAAACTCCTACAAATTGGTCTTTGTAGAAACTTACCTTGTCATGCTTGTCAATTTTAAGTTATTTTCAAGGTTGGATACCTGGAAAACAAAAGAAGTCAGATAATGAAATCACCACATACATGCAATAACACAAAAATATGATATGGGGGAGATTCAAGGCAACAGCTTATTTGTGTCAAAAAATAAAATAAAATAAAAATAAAACAAAATCTACACAGTACAGCTGTCTAAGCAAAAAATTTACTTGCAGGTTAAGGTTTTGGTCTACAAGTTTTCAAAAAGTTATTGTTTGATGCTTACAATATTAATTGCCTTTGTTTTGACAGATAATAATAAAAGGGCAGTGAATGGTGAAATCCAAGACTTGCCAAAATACTGAAAATCCAGGACTGAGTCTTATTAAACAATTCAAGAAAGAGACTTTGTGACTCATCACAAAGGTTTCCAAGATCTTTAATGAATAACAGATAAAAATCAAATTTGAACCAGAGCATGCACATACATGTAGTTAGGAGAATGTTACACAACTTTGTTTGTATAGCTTACATGTACATGAATACAACATGTACAATGAGTGATTTTCAATTTATATGCTATTAAACACTGCCTAAGCTACAAAGTGTACTCTTACTCAGAGTTAAATGCCCAGTAAATGAACAAAAACATCACTGTACAATTAATTTTTTACCATAAAAGCAGAAAGGTCCAGGTCACTAAATTTATCACCAGAGAACACCTTATCACTTTGTTTGTTGCTTTCTCTGACAGATGATCCATTACTGCAAAAAATTGGTTTGTACATGTATTTTACAAATTTATCACATGTCTACTTAGAAAATTGTTTCGATTAGCTGATCATGAATTTAGTTTGTATACATTAGCCCTCTCCTGTAATAATTCTCCCCTACACTAGTTAAAACCAGATAATTCAAGGCCTCAATAATTTCAACCTCTGGTAACTTAAACCTTTTACAATTCCTCTCTCTGCCATTTCCTAATTAGAATAACTAATTTTACCCTCAAGAAATTAGCCTGCGAATACAGCCGCCTCTCATTCGCGTCCCCCAACGAAAAGCGAAACACGAAGAAAGACGTCTGCGATTCACGGCCAGAAATTCCATACTGATGACGTAAATCTGTCCAGAATCCGGACAGGAGCGCTGATTGGTCAGCTAGTTAATTTACATAATGTATGCGAAATATAACACTTCATGACACGAACGGTAAAAAACTGGATGTTATTGCGGACTAAAAGTTGACCGGGGGAAGGATCGTGAAACTACACCAAAGCTATACCTTGGAATTTCTATAATATCTATAATTCATATGTAATTGGGAAACAAAAAGAAACTGCTTTATAATAAGATGAACGACCTCAAAGATGTACAGAAAGGACGCGCCACAGCGGCCGTTAAAAATAGATCAATTTTGTCACCTAACTTTTATTGTTGACATAAAGGCAGCCGGCAAAACAAACAAGCAACAAAAATGTGAAATACAGATAACCTGAACGACCTGAACCATCCACAACCAAAGAATAAATGCTATAGAAAAACAGAATTTTAAGTTGACAAACAGCGGGGAAAGAAGAAACGAACTCAGAGGAATTGTTATGATCGTTGCGGTATCGGTATTTACGGCCCAACACCTCCGAGAGTTGCGCTCAAGTTCCAAAACAATGTCATCTAGTGATTTCGCAGCTTATTTTTCCAAATTTTACTAATGTGCAACTCGTATAGGGATTTCTAATTTTCGCGATGAAGTTGTCCGGTGTAAATGACCCCTAAATGTGTCCTTGACTGCCTTGAAAGTGTTTGTGATCAAAGCAAAAAATACAATTATGCAAGACCAACTGCGTGTGGTGTGGGAAATCTAATTAGTGGTTAACGTCATCAGTATGGAATTTCTGGCCGTGAATCGCAGACGTCTTTCTTCGTGTTTCGCTTTTCGTTGCGGGACGCGAATGAGAGGCGGCTGTATTCGCAGGCTATCAAGAAATTGACCCCCTCCCTTCCCCAATCATATAACTATATAACTTACATGTAAATGCAGAGGCAAGCGTGGCTGAGTGGTTTGGGGCACTGGTGTTGTTATCCAGAGGTCCCCGGTTTAAGACCTTCCCTTGCCACTAGCTGGATTTCTTTCTCGCATTTCCCGAGTTCAAATCCTCAACCACGCTATGTATATAGCCGACTGGTCTGCCTCCTGCCAGTTGGGTTTTTAACCTTGTTATGTTCATTTAAAAATATTTGTTTCCTCTGTTTCAGTGGCATGCCTGTAAACTAGCTATCTCGTAGAGATATGAAGTGCATGACCACTATAAAACAACATTTATAATTTAACCCTTTTTCAATTGCCCTCGAACATTTAAGTTATCAGGAATCGACTGTTAAACTTGCAAGCTACTCTCCCCTGTAAGATGCAACAAAAAATTAATAATAATACACAGTATTTATAACCATTACACCAACCTTGTAGACAATTTTGGAATTGTGGGATTGTACTTGAATAAACTTGAAATGACCTGTAATGTTACAAGTGGTACACACAGTAAAAATAAGAACGTGTTGTCAATATTTTAATACAAGTTACATGTAATATATACCTTTGTTGCTTTACAGTATTTAAATTGATTAAGCGCCCTGGGCGCTTATTAAATTTTTGGACCTTGAGGGTGGGCGCTTATTCGAGGTGGGCGCTTATTCGAGGCTGGGCGCTTATTTAATTTTCACCATATTTAGTAAGTAGTACATTGATTCTGCAAGAAAACAATGTACTAGACATGAAGGTGTACAAAAGCTGAATTTGAAACGTTCATTGAAAGTTTCAGTAAAAAAAAAAACTATAAAAAAAAATTTGGTCTTCGGGATATAGTCCCTTCTTAAGTAGTACGTAGTCAATTTTAATCTCAACTTCAACAATAACCAAAATTCCTCTTGTGCCCTCATTTAAGCGGGGTGGGGGTGGGCGCTTATTCGAGGCTGGGTGCTTATTAACTTTTCTACCTATGGGGTGGGCACTTATTTGACTGGGTGCTTATTTGAGGTTGGGGGCTTAATCGAATAAATATGGTAATCATTCTCAAGTCACAAGGCACTAAAAGCTTAAAAGGGTATGTTTTCAAAATGCTGCATATTGATACAGTATCCATGTAGGAATAAGATATATTTAATGTAAAATATTATAATTAAATAAACATCAACCTGAAATTTCTTTTTTGGCTGCTTATCAGGGAAGCTGCCATGGTTTTGAGCGACAGAAGAACTGCTACTATCAACCTAAGAATTAAAGAAAAAAGAATTAATTAAAAAAGTTATACAAGGAGATGATCACGTGGATGCAGAAAGAATAAATTAATATACTATAGTGGAACCCCCAGATAACGACCCTCAATAAAATGATATTCCTGGAATAACGATAAATATTCTTTATCCGCTCAATAAAATATTTGGAAAGAACATATAACAAAGTGTTCATTGTCCTTTTTTAAGTCTGCTTACCTTAGATTCTTTAATTGGCTTTGTGATGGATGTGTGAGCAGTTTCTTTTTGTTGGTACTGTAAAGGCTTTCCAGATCTCGATATTGCTTTACTCTTGGGAAAGGGTTCCCTCACATTAGGTTTCAAGTATTGTTTTCTTTTCTGTAGTTTTCTTTCTCTCCACTAAAAACAAAATGAAACAAATAAACAAAGAAATCCTTAAAAACCTTTATGTTAATAAGCACTTTACAATGACTGCCCTCAAAGGAAACAGTACTAGTAGGGGGACAGGAGCGTGGGAGGGGGGTGGGGTGAGGGAGCACAGAAGAATAGAAGGCAGGAGAAGTTCCCAAGGTGGTGAGAACCACGACAATATGAGAAAAATTCTGCAACATTTCGTAATATTTTGCAATAGAAATAGAAAATGAGGCAGGGACCACTAAAGAAAAGGGGTGGGAATTGGGAGTAAAAGGTTCAGGAAAAGGTAGATTCAGACCTCCCTGTCGCCCCCTCCTCCTCCTCACCCTCCCCCCAAAACAACGAGTCTACCCTGTTTCTGCCTTTTCCTTCCCCGTTACTAAAATTCCAACATTCTTAATGTGAAATCAAGAAGTCAACTGGAAATGCACAAAGAATTGCCATGGCAGTCTAAAGATGCATGACCTCCACACTGCAGGCTCCCTAGGGGATCAAAGAAGGGAAGGTGCATACAGGGGCTTCCCTTTGACAACTGCATGCCTTATGTTTCTTATTTCTCCAATCTCCCATGCACAGTGCACATTTGTACATGAATACAACAGATGCCACAGAGTGACTTTATTTTCAATGTTCAAGTTGTTGATTCCCTGATAGTTTTACAGTTTTGCAGCATGACACATAATTTTAAACTCACCTCAACTAAAAAAATAACAACCATAATTTCAGTATACCGCCGCCTGGTTAGCTCAGTTGGTAGAGCGCCGGACTGCTGTGCGGGAGGTTGTGGGTTCGAACCCCAGACCGGACCAACACTCAGGGTCTTAAAATAACTGAGGAGAATGTGCTGCCTTTGTAATTACATCTGCAAATGGTTAGACATTCTAGTCTTCTCGGAAAAGGACGATAAACCGTAGGTCCCGTCTCCTGTATCCTCAGTCTTATAACAGAGGACGTTAAAGAACCCACACACTATTCGCAAAGAGTAGGGCACGAAGTTCCCGGTGTTGTGGTCTGGCCTTTGTGTAATAAATTACAGTATGTGTACAGCGCATTTGAACATTACATATGAAAAATGCGCTATATAAATTGATTATCATTATCATTATCATTATACAGTGAACCAAATGAACGTAAAGCCAGTGTTTTAAGCTAATTTTGATTTATTCCATTAGTGAACAATTTCGTAATTCTCACAAAAACTACACGTGGAACTTTGTGTAGACGTTTTGAAGAGAAACTGCACTCAGTGTTCAGCTGTTTTTGGGCCGGGAATGCTGGAAATGTAAAGGATTTTTCTACAAAAGCCTTCGCACGTTTAAGCTTAATATGTACAATCGGTGATCATAGTGGAGTCAGCAATAAGATCTAGATCGAGTTGGTTTGAAGGTTTGAACTTTTCAGTAAGCTGAGCTTAAATTGAATTGAATTGAAGCTGAGCTTGATAATAATTTAAGGTTATTTTACCTTCAATTTCCTGTCTCTATTCCCCTGATTGGTGTCTTCTTGTCCATCACTGTGAGAAAAAAGATTCAAAAGCAACCCGTCGTCTTCAGCCATAGTTTAAAACTCCGACAATTTCAAGCGATCGTGGCCGCCATGTTGTAAATACCGTCACGTGGAACAGAACTTCTAAGCGGTCAACATCAAAAACAAGGAGTACGTCATATAAGTGAACTCACCGTGACGTTCAGATCTACGACGTACTGCCAATGAAATACAAAAATATAAATTCTCACTAAATGAGTTGAAAGTGCCTTTAAAAGTAAGTTCAGAGTTCGCCTGGTCAGCGTCTACTTCCCTGATGAGGAGGGTGCTATGGGGGTACCAGTCGATATTTTTGCATTTCTACTAAGCATCTTCTATTTATTTCTAATTTCTTCTTACAGCGATATTCGTCCTTTTCTTTCCTCACGTCACTGATAAAAAAAAAATACTTACGAGTGCCTCTATTTTGATATCATAAGTAATCTTGGGATCTTTGTTAAAGTCTTTCTTCATTGTCTCTCTCGTACTCATAATCTCGCTATTTTCCCCTTTTAGTCGTTCTGCATCAGCAGTTGCCGTGTCGGGGAACGAGGTTGCCATCGGTAAATCTTTTTTGATGTAGGACTTGACGTCAATCGTCGTAATAGATTCTTCTTCTAATTGGTCGCCGCTAGCCGGTTAGCTGGAATAACCGGGGATTGGAAAAGAAAACGGAGAAATATTTTGATGAATAACAAATCATTAATATGTTAGCTGGTAACGCAGCGGGACAGGTAAATGTCGAATAGCTTTGCTGTTAGGAAAAAAATTGTGATTTTTTTTAACAAAAAATAGTTTATTAAGTATAGAATGTATATTTAACGCAAATGCTGCTCGAAACGTCTGGAACTTTTAACTATTTTAAAGCACTTTCAACTCATTTAGTGAGAACTTTATTATATTTTTGTACTTTTACAAGTGCCACGCAGCACAAGGAAATTTATTTTTCCATTTATCATTGCCAATGAAATAGCTGCTAAGCGCAAAGTGATCTCCATTGTTGCGTCAAAGCGGTAAAACACGACTTTTGAAAACGGACGTCGCTGAGATGCTGCGAGATAAAAGTTTAAAAAGTCTACTTTATTCAATGTCGATCGTTTGCAAAGCAGCACTTAGCCTCCAGAACAGGTGGTTTATTTTTTGCGGGGTTATTTCGCGCTTCGACCCGCAAAATAAACCGCCTGTTCTGCAGGCTAAGCAGCACTATACTTGGTGCTAGTATCCATTGCACTGCAAAAACAAACAAACGAGGGAAAAGAGAAATTGAGAAATGTTTGTTTTATTGATTTATTTGTCAATTAAGATTTTGAGCCTTTCGTGTGTTCGTATGTGTTTTAGTGTGTTGGTTAACATCAGCCCAAGTTAAATTATGATTTACTTTTTACTTCAAGACTGTTTCTCATAGTCTGGCTTATAACACAACGAAAACAGCTACCGTAAAATGAGCTAATAAACCGGCCTACTCTCAAATAAACGCCTAGTATCTAATAAACGCCTTCCCTGGAGTGTAACGTTTGTACTAGACACCCCCCCCCCCCCCAATAAAAGGCCCCGTGTCTAATGGACGCCCCCTCCAAGAATACGTAAGAATCAACTCCTGAAAACCAAGGAAATGTTCCATGTAATAATATCACGCAATATAGTTAGTTTCTTGTTTGACTCGGACATCAAAGAGCCCAACAACGCCAACATGGTGGTTGACCTCGATGACGATGAAAACGTCGATATCTCTAGGCTTTGCATTAGCGCAGATTTAATAGATTAGTCTCCAACTCACCTACTCTGGTTTGTATCGTACACCACTAACAAACTACGCATCCTATTTGTTTTGTTAACGTTGTTACAGTTAAAGTGAAATAAACTAGTATTACCCGATGATTTTTAACCGTGTATAAAGAAATGTTAAATAAATAAATAAACGCCTCTCTCTAATAAACACCTATTTTTTTTTTTTTTTTTTTTTTTTTTATTTTTTTTTTTTTCTTTTTATATATTTTCTTTATTTTAATTTAATAATTTAGTTTTTATTATTATAGGGCCTCTATTGAAAGAGTAATTTTTTAATTTATAAATACAAAAGAGCAACCCTGTTTAAATAAAGCCACTCTTCTTCTTCTTCTTCTTCCTCATATCTATTAAACGCCTCCCCAAGGACCCCGAAAATTTAATAGACGCCCCGGGCGTTTATTAGATCATTTACGGTACCTGAGTTTTTATCTACTCAACGTCCCTTTCAAGTGGACTTATTTTCCGGAGTGGTGGGGTGGGGGGGAGGGGCTAACTTCCGGATGAAAATTTTCTTTAAAAATTGCTTGGGTTTCTAATTCGGCGGGATAATGTGTATGAACGTTTTTAGGTGTGTACAAAAATACCACATGGTAGAAACTCACTAACCATAACGAAAGTCATTACCGCCGCCTTGTTAGCTTAGTTGGTAGAGTGGAGGAGGTCCCGTCTCCTGTATCTTTAGTCTTTAATCGACTTTAACAGAAACACTTATCGCAAAGAGTAGGGCACGAAGCTCCCGGTGTTGTGGACTGGCCTTTGTGTAGTAAATTACAGTATGTGTACAGCGCATTTGAACATATACATACATATGAAAAATTGCACTATATAAATGCATTATTATTTATTGAGCATTCTAACAACTTAAACATAGCTCTACAGTCACGGAGGGCTTATAATCGATAATGAAAAGTTATATCGCTTTACGGTATTTCTGAACGGGCAATTCCGTCATACGTGATGCATGATTTGTGTTTTTGCGGTTTTTTTTTATTCAATGTATTTTCCAGACAAATGTGGGCGATACTTATGACATTGTGATCAGTCATATGGAGCTTGAACGGAAATACGCAGTTAAACTGAAAATGAAGATGTTTTCCGAGTTTCTTAAGGTTAATTTTAAAAGAGGTCAAAGTTAATTAACTCTATTTTGCTAGCATGGCTATCTGCACGACCATATTTGATGTTTCTAAACAAACAAACAATTAAACATTTACAAACAAGAATGGGAAACCAAAAAAACCGATAGTGTCCTACAATAACTATTACATAAACAATTTATTTAGTTCTCTTCAAGCCTTTGATAAGAGAAAAGTGATCTTGAAGAGAACTATTTCCTCTGGGAGTCTGGATCATAAATGTAGCAATACAGACGATAGGCAGCTTAAATCTCCTAACAGCGTTTCATACATTTGTTATAATATCTATTTGGGGAGTTTCTGTATTAATCATGACCCGTCTTTTACTGTAGACTCCTATATTTTTCAAGGCAAGGTGAAGAGATCAAAGCTTAAGTAGAATGTAAAATCCCTTAGAATCAACATGGGTAGTTGCCTAGTAATTTTATTTAAATAGTGTCACCGGGGAGAATTTAGCCAGATAGCTTCTCCGAGTAAGAACTAAATTATTTAATCTCTGTAATTAAAATAAATGGGCGCTGAGTTAATTTAATTTCCTATGTTATTTATTCAGCTAAATGTTAAAGATCCACAGTGTTGAGATGATTGATGTTGAAATCAAATATCGTTTGTGCGAGTACAAAAAAAATTCCGCAGCTCAACATCAAAGCGATTTGAAGTGTTACACATCCATCAAGGAACAGTCCTGCTGGGACAAGCTACTGGAGTCTGAAACCAGATGTACACCGGTAAATCCCGATAACATATAAAATACCCATCAATTGCATGCAACGACGGACATCGATCGGCACAATCGAATACAAAACTGGCGATCGAGGAAATACAACCTACGAAGCTATACAGTCTTGGCTTTAGACATCGCTAAAGGACTAAAAATCTGTCGAATTTTATTCGTGATTATCAGCGAGACCTTGTAATGATGGAAGAGCCAAACAATGACAATTTCACCGAAGAAATCGACAGCTCGCCAACGATGAACCAACTGTACTATGAAGAGCCAGCTGTACTAATGATATCGCGTTTGACTTTGGAGGTGACGCTCGCCTTCGTAGGACTCGTAGGAAACGCTATGGTGTCGTTCATCATATCAAGACAACGCAAGTTTCGCTCCGGACTCAAACTTTTCATTCGAAATCTCGCCTTCGCTGACATCGGAATCCTGGCGATCAGTTTTCCTATTGCTGTGGTCAAAGAACAAATGCCTCTCTACTGGCCCTTTGGCAAAGTGGTATGCCTGTACTTCTATCCCCTAGCAGAAGTATTTCATGGAGTTTCCGTATGGTCGATCACTGCTATAGCTATTGAAAGGTACAGAAAAATAGCCACGATGAAAGGAGCTCGAAACAGTAGCTACATCACCACAAAGCCTATAAAATGGGGAATTTTTCTTATCTGGCTGATTTCGTTTCTCGTGGTGTCGCTTCCACTACTTTTTGTCATGAAGTTTGTGAAACACAATACGGGGATTTTCTGCGTGGTGGACTGGTCTCGCACTGTGCATAACATATACATTATTTCCTTGGCAATATTTTGGTACTTGCTACCTCTTGGAATAATAGTTTTCACTTACGTGAAGATATCGAGACAGATTCAGCAAAGTAACGAGTTTCATAGGTCTAGCATTAAACGGCGCTCAAGAGATAGAAAACTTAACGATTCTGTCATGCGTTTTACAGAGGAGGCAAAGCGAATGAGGCAGAATTCTAAAGCAAAGAAAGTTTTAACACCCATCGTGCTTGTCTTCACGATATCGATGCTACCATTAAACGTTCTTCGGGTTTTGTTGTTATTCTGGGAGGAAATCGCTTTTGAAAAGTACTTTCTGCTGATCTACAACGTCTGTGTTATTGGAGTGGTAATTAACTCAGCGGCTGATCCGCTGATATACTCGATAGTCTCCAACGATTTCCGATCAGAGCTCAAGGAAGTCCTTTCTCAGTTTACTCAAAGACTCCAGAATCTTATTAAGCTAAGAAGGGATGACAGCAGCAACGCATCTGGCAGAAGTGGTGTTACTCGAGAACGCGCGTTTGTAGACGAACGCAACGAAAATAATGAATCCGCGATTCTGGTCACCCGACAGACCCGAGTTTAACTTCCACAAACATCTTTACGTGCTGAGAAAACGCAAATTTAATGGGAGAAAATTAAAGCTGCATTATCGCTTGACCATATGTTTGCAAGTACAAAATAAAGAGACGTGTGATTAGTCAATTATCTCCAGATGATTATATTTATACAAATGTCTGGCAAATCCAGGCCGGATCAGCACAAAATAAAGCTTGTCCGTCTCACCTAAAGTGGATTATGTGATTTTTTGAAGTGAAATATCTTCAAAATGCAGAGGCTGACAAACAGATTGACACGTACATATGAAGAACAGAGCAGAGCTCTGTGAGATTTCTGTCAATAGTCAAGTCCCCGGTGACGAGAAAAGGTTGTATTGAACTAAATTGAAATGTGGGTGTGTCGCTGAGGATCCTAAAATAGGGAGTTGTAAATCATCGAGTTTGACGGCGTTCATATTAAAATGCAGTTCATTCTTATTCCAGATTTTTCCAGGTGATATATGCATTGAAATATTTTCCAGATGTAAAGTAAATTTAAATTTAAACAATGTATACTGATAACTTTTAATAAAGTGTGCCTCTTGCTAAATATTACGCCATTTCGCCTGATCTATCTAAAAAACAAAACAAAAAAAAAAGCAAAAGCCATTCGCTGCCCAGATGATTATCATAGATAGCTGAGTGTATCCACGCACACCCGACGGAGATTCCGCCACGGTAAAAAGATAGTAGAATCTGTTGGTAGGCGTGACTCAAACTTGTTCTGTGGCGCTCATAAGTACCGCAGAAGTACGGCTGACTATGATTGCAAAGATCATCCCCGGGCGATCATTTATTCTTCAGCCCAGCCAAAGTTACTTACGGTAAATTCAGTATAGAACAGAACTGACCACTGTACTGAATGAACCCCAGTTATAACGAGCGCATTAGTTTCCAGTCCCTCCGTTCTTTGAATTAATTTAGGAACTCGATCTGATCAGAAACGCAGTTATGACTTGTCGGGAAAGTAAAATATTTGAACAGACGCACCTTAGTTGTATCATTTAAATTTATAAAACGCTTCATAAAAATGGCATTAAGACTTCATGTTTTAGGTATATGTCATGTCTTTTTGGTATATGAAAAGGGTACCTTTTCCAGTAAAGGTATACGAAAGGTGTGCCTTTTCTGTCAAAACGGTATAAAAAGAAGGGAAAAGGGTTGGACTTGGGGGCAGAGCCTCTCCGTACAAAACGTTTTTTAGTACCCCCCACTCCACCCGGGTTTCTTGTTCGAGAAAACATACGAGATGATACGAGACGTCGCGTGTGTAACACACAGCTTATTCAGTATTCAGTATCTGCAGTATGGTTTAATTAATGCTTGATATCTATTGTACAACCCCCTGGCCAAGCCTTAGCCACAGGAACAACGTCCTACCATGATATTCGCTATTCAGGCATTTTTGACCAATTTTTGTGTGCGAAACGCGAAATAAAAACAAAATGTTTAATTTAACGGTCCTAAGCGCCTGTATGACCTGTATCACGAACCGGTCGGAATCGTGTTTCAGACCGGTTTGGTAACCGTGACTGAATCTAAATCAGTATTTCTAGCACTTTCTATATTGAATTAAAATGATAAACGGTTTCCGGCTGCTCTTCCACTTTTTCCCTGGTAAATAAATGTCGGATCGTTTAACTAGTGTTATATTTATTCACCAGACGTTTTGAAGTAAACAACGCATCTTTTTTAGACGTAACATCATGTGTGGTCCCTCATGGTCTCTACTTTGTGTCTGAATATCGAAAACCGCGTATCACATTCCGTCAAAAGGTCTCATTACACTATCCCTTTTGCCAATCAAATGGTCACGTAACGGTACTTCGTCCTAAAAATCTCTGAAAACCGCTTTCCACTATAACGTCAGTAATTCGAAAATTAGCATAAAGGGTACAGTAGATACGATCAAAACGAATCGATATGTAGCTACTGGTTTGTAAAAAACGCCTCTGCACATGGAGGGTATGCTTCTGTTACGTTACCTCGAATCGTACAGGCAGGGGCTCCAATGGTGTAAGGATGTAAAACTAGAGGAAAAGCTTAAAATATAATACAATCCTTAAGGTCCTATTAAGCCAAGGACGTGCCTAGGAACTAAGTCAAGAAAACTGTCTTGGGGCGAGGTGGGAGGGAACGAATGCATATAAGAACATGAATCGTAAGGCAAGGCTTAGTTTTGGAGTCATTTTATTTTAACACGTACACGTGCCATTTCAGACGGCGACCTAACAAATTCACACTACTGTTTGAATCATCAAAGCTTCTCTACCCATAGTCGAGTAAATGGTTCTACTGTTCCTGTACTCGAAAATACCTACAACAAAGAAAATTACATTTAAATGACATGTTGCTCTGTTAGTTGTTTTTTTCTTTCCTTAACACTAGTATTAGAAGTGTAGTACTGGTAGCACTAGTCGACCGGGCACTAGTACACCTTCAAATGAACTGCTCGCTTACCGGAGGATAAACAGTATGTTTTCACTATGTCCTAGATTTTTTTAACTCTCAGCGAATTGAAGCGGCCGGTGGAAATCTGCATGCAGATGAATTATTCTGGACTGTCTTAGGTCTTAGTAGAAGCTAAAGGGGCTACATACTCACAGTTACACTTCCAAGAATAAAACAGAAATTATCCTAACAGTTTGAAACACTTTTCGCTTTTATATGAAACATTGTTCTAGATCTGTGAAGTTGGCGATACATCAAGGCAATACCCTCTAGTTTATAACTGACAATTTTAGTTATTCTCGTCACAATCCCCTTGCCAATTTTTAAATCTTGTTAGACCAAATTAACTGCTTAGAAATATTTCTATTTACCTACCTTTTTATTGGCATCCAGGATGCTTGAATCGCACCGTGGAACCTGCCTTCTTTTCACCATCTTGATCAACACACCAACAGTAGCCGGTGCTGGCCCAGCATTGCGCGGGTTCAAACGATCCATCGTCCCTACAATGTGGCACATACTGCCCGAGTAACGGACCATTGGCTAATGCGTCCAGCCTTGTCTTCTCACACTTAGAAGAGTGAGCTTCCAAAAATAAAAAAAAAAACGTTAGTACGGGGAAACAAAGACCTAACGTACTGTAGCGGAAGCTCAGGCGGAATAAGGGGGAGGGCCGGGGAGAGATGAAAAAGAAAATGATAATTTCCTTTTCAAAATTTTCTTTTCAATTTTTCAATTCTTGTGCTTGCGCTTATGCTTGCGTTCGAGTGAAAACGAAACATCGCATAAGCACAAGAAAATTGTCCATGTCTAGCTAATTTAAGCACTCGTTTCAGATTCTCGCGCGTCTGAGCACTTGAACAAGTGGCGGAGGCCCCGGTTGATTTAGATAAAAGTTTTCCGAGGTTGTTCGGAAGAGTGTAGGGAATTTAAAGACAAAACAAAAAGGCACAACGTGGGCTCGAGTAGCGAAATCTTTATTTAACAATTTCTATAACCCCAAATGTTTCGTTTTCTCCTTTTTATAAGTTGCTTTCGCTTTCTTCGTCACAAGAGTAGAAGAGACAGCAGCACTCGATGCCTGCCATATTTGCAAAAGTAGTTGCCGAGAACGGAGCCTTCTATTAAAAAAACTAGTAAACATCGTGTTCTTACGCTCGTGCTTATACTTATGTCGACGTTCGTTTTCACTTGGAACAAACTACTTATTATGCTTGTGCTTGCGCTTGCGCTTGTGCTTGTGCTTGCGTCGCTAGTGAAAACCAGGCTTTAATGCTTACATTCACAGTCAGGTTTCCCATTTTGTTCCGTTCCTTTAACCTTCTTCCCCTCCCTATCCACACAGTAGCACTTCCCCGTGCTGGCACAACATTGCACTTCCTCAAAACTTCCGTCTGGTTTGCACTGCGGTGGGCCACACCACCCCGGTAAGTTAACGATGATTGCTTGAAGACTCTGGCACAATGTAAGGACTCCTGTAACGAAAAAACGTAATAATTACTCCAAAATTTGCTCACTTTATCGGCGTCTATCCCACTTCTGGACATTGTGTAAAGTTCTCTGATTACAGAATTCTTCCTAATTCATGAGTTTGTTGACCACTTCCACTGGCTAGCTAGCGTTACGCACTTGCACGAAATTGCAAAAGGAGGGCTGCTTGAAAAATCTAATTTATTCTGTACAAAGAAAATTATCTTTATAAAGAGCTTCTCTGCAGAGAAAAAGCCCTCATGTTTCTACTTTGTGTGTGTTAAATATACGCGAAGGTATGCACATCACATAAGTTACGAAGGAATCCAAACCCAGTGAAAATCAAAGAAAAGTAACTGTATCGAAACTGTATTATACTATGGGCACAAAAGGTATGTTAATTAAAGGAAACGCTATTATTATTGCAATAAGCCGAGTGAAAAATTTGCTTAATTATTTGGGATAGAACGAGAAATTAAAAGGTAACACGTGAAATAAAAACGCGATTAGTGTTGTCGGAACTAGCTATTTTCAGAGCATAATAATGTATTGTTTAGGCAGCAGCCTTGAAATGTTTTTAGCATATTCATCGAGCCAGTGTGTCATGATTCTAAGTTTTGCGGACACGAAAGAAGCTTTTGCCAATCGCTTGGACATTTTTAGACGAGAAACTGGAGCAACGTAATTATAAATTAGTTACCTTTCTTGCTGCAGTCTGGTGTCCCTCGGAGTTTAGTACCCGGTATTTCCTTGCCAAACTCGTCCACACACCAACAATACCCAGTCGAGCCCCAACACTGTTCAGACTTGAAACTACCGTCCGCTTTGCATTGTGGGACAAACGCGCCAACCAGGCCGTTTGCCGAGGCCTGGCTGCTAAGTTCTTCACATTTTGTTGCAGCTGCCGCCAAAGAAATAAAAGGAAGCAAGGTGAACAAGCATTGGAAGAGAAATGATAGAAAGTATAATAGAAAACTGTAAACAAAACACAAAAGGGAGGGTGCTACAAAACAATCAAAGCAACGAAAGAGACACAGGAGAAAAAGGAAAGGAAACTCCCACAAGGAAAAACAAGCAATGCAAGCAAGAATACCCGGGAAGAATAAACATACGAAAAAAAAATGTTTACATAATTTGGTAAAACAAACATTCGTGAACGATGAATGAACAGAACGTGATTCAATAACACGCAAACAAATAAGAAAGTTAGCAAAAAGGACCGAACAAATACTAACAATGAAACGAGAATGATACTGCAAGAAAATATATATTTCTAAATTAATTAAATGAGGCAAAGGTGAGAAAACATGCAACAACAAAGGACTCTTTGTATACGTTCTGGACAACCCATTTTGTTCGGTCCCAGCTTGAACTTCGAACGGTTTTTAAATGTACGCTGGGCTGTTTACATATTGATAGCAACGAATATACAATTCATCCGGCTCCGAAAATTAGAGATTACAAATTTCACTTAGAATTTAAGACATTGTGCGATTTATATCAGAATAGAAAAATCCTGCTTAGCTATACTATAAAAAGGTTTCTGAAGGGGCGTTATAAATCCCATTTTCCCAGCCCAAATTTTGCCCAGTTCCCATTTCTCTTTTTTTCTTGATTTCCCAAATTTTCAAACTCCCAGTCCCGGTTCTCTTCTTTTTCTGTTTGTGATTTCCAATCCCAGTGACCCAAACATCATTTTCCCAATGAAAATTTGCCCGAATCTTAGTTCCCATTTTACCCCTTCAGGACCCTCTATAAATGTGTTAATGATAATAAAAAAAAGATAACTAACTCAAGAATATAAACTGCGGTTTAAGTATTTTAAAGAGAAATAAAAGAGATTTTCACAGTTTCGCGAAAACTTAATCAACACAGATGAAGACATCTCTTTCTATTTGAAATGTTACACATACCGTTGCTTAAGGCGAGTGCAGTAGCTAATATCAGCAGAGATAACATCTTGGGCCGTTAACTCAGTTTTGCGTCTCCAAGTGAAAACTTTAGTGAACTAGAAATTAAAGATCAGCGTAGCAGTTTGAGCACCAGAGTACTGTGTGATTCAGTAGCAGCTACATGCATGTTATGTCCTGTGTAGAACAAAGGCTCCTTGAGATGTCAGTAGATACAGGCCGATTATTTACTGTGAGCAAATTAAGGTAGCACCATTTAATAAATATTAATTGCCACGAACAATTGGTATATGCTCTTCCAGACAGCTGTTTACAGCTTAAGTTTGTCTTAAAATGGGAATCGCAGAATACTTTTGATAGACGACACAAATAAAAAGAACGGAAGTTACGAATTGTTTCAAAAATTACAACAGATCCACAAAACCTTCATTTAAGCTTTGACAATTTTTACCAAGTTTAAATTACCCTGGCTTACTGTATAAACAATTATATAGCCAGGTGGATACACTCGCCTCAATGAAAGTGTCGTTCTATTAAATTATGTTGTGTATTGCGGAAATAAGCCCTGGGCTTACATTTGTTAAACGTGTTTCGGCAATTATATACGGGGAAGCAGGGTGGATGGGAGCGATGGGCTGGGTCTTATTTTCGGATGAAATGTTATTATTTATGAAAAATATCTATTATTTTTGTCGCAGCGAAACTCAACCCCGGAGCTCAACCCCAGGCTACGCTATTATGGGCTCTTGTTTACAAACACGGGCGTGAAATTGCGCGCGGTTTCAAGATGGTGTGTTTCTAATAACCGAGGGAATTGACTATATCAGGGAGTTGACTGTATCAGTTAAACTGCATATAAACTAATAAAAATTTTAAAAATACTAACTTGAAAAATAAACAATCAATCTCAGGGTAAAAAATAGGCGGTAGACAGAGAAAAAAAGGCAGCGTCAGTAAACCCTACTTTACAAATTTATTTCTGTCCCGCAATAAAGCAACAGAGTGGTAAGGGGGAGGGGGGGATCACGAATCTCGAGCCAGTATTTTCCTTTAAATCATGAATCGCGCGTAAATTTTTTAGACCATTCCACGATTCACGTATTTAGTACACATTATTGAGAAAAATGAGCTTCAACTGGTTAGTTAACTTGCGTGACATTTAAACCTTTCAATAACCAAGTAGCAAGACATTGATCGCTCAGGCGAGAGAAATACAAGTCCTTCAAGGCATAAATCGAGCCGAGAGAACGCGTCCTCCATACAAAATCAGTCTCTGGCTTTATGGTTCGTGTCGTTTCCAATTTTGCTACACTGTACTACCGTAAATTGATCTGTGAGTACGTAATTTATCTTCGGCTTTCACGAACGTGTTCAGCCGGATCGGGAATGTTAATCACGAATCAAGATCCTAAAAAATAAGCAGACTGGAGCGTCTTACTAGACCATAAATCCCCTTATCACCCTGAAGTAAGCCAACAAGTAAATAACTTTTCAGATAAATAATAAAAAGAATCCAACCCATCCCACGTATTTTTAATGGCCCATATCACCTGACGTCATCAAAATTCTAAAGTCCAGAATCGCAAGACTCCTGAGGTTCTATCCTTCACTAGCTATTAGACGTCCTTAATATATATCATTTTAAAGGTTTTTAGCTCGATAGCAATCGCCGTCTTTAAGATATAGCATTTTGAATTTCTGAGTTTCACGCCACAAGAGATCCAAGATGGCCGCCAGAAG
This sequence comes from Oculina patagonica, assembly GCF_052425735.1. Taxonomy (NCBI): domain Eukaryota; kingdom Metazoa; phylum Cnidaria; class Anthozoa; order Scleractinia; family Oculinidae; genus Oculina; species Oculina patagonica. Next base: position 58,765,809 of record NC_135761.1, on the reverse strand, counting down.
GCTGTCACCTTTCCTTAAAAAAATGCCTTAAATTGCGAATTTTAACAATCTGAACAGTTGAGGTTTTGCTAGAAGTGTTTATGTGAATGTTTACTTGTTCACGAGGGTGATCTGACCGCTTTTTGTAGCAGAATTTAATGCCAGATGTTTTCATTGATTTCCGGCGGCCATGTCGGAGTCCAACCAGTTGCACGGCCAGCATGGCGTTTCCATTACATACTGAGCTCTCTAAATATGCGTGAAACATTTTAACGGATAACTCGTGTACGGAATAACATACTGACCTGAGACTTTGACAAAAAGTTTATTTAGTAGTTTTCTACAACCTGTAATATTCTTGATTTTTTTAACTCGATAGTTTTGGAATTATTTTTTCGCGTCGTGACAGTGGCGTGACAGGGAAAACCACCTTTAAATTAGTTAAAACGTCGACTTGATAGCTGTTGTTTTTTTATTCACGTTTTGATTCCATCTAGATACTTGGAACGTCAGAAAGCAAGCTGGGCTTTAAGATGTTTTTGGCCGGTCCATTTTTTTATTAAGCACCCTGAACAGACCTTTTAAAGATGATTTCCAGTCCGTACTGCGCAATCTCCGCCTGCAATGTTTGTGAGTCTCACAAACAGAAGAATGTTTACTAGCAAAAATAAAAATTCCGGGACAAAACTTACCTTTTTCTTCATTATTAACGCCAGATATCCTTGCAAAACAATAATAACGAGTAAAAGAAGCTCGACGGTATTTCAAACGGACGTTTTAGCTTATCGTGAATTCTTGAACGAAACGATCCGTAATGGCGAACTAAAAAACTTCATGTACGCTATCACCGAAGTGTAACGTTTTAACGAATTCAAAACAAAAATGAAAACAAACCCTGCGCAGTACGGACTGGAAATCATCTTTAAGGTTTATTGTTTTTTGTCACATTAGTAATGTTACTCTTGAGGGTACTTCCTATGATTAAAATAATTTTCACACGTCTACATGAATGCATTAAACTTGAAATGGGAAAATTAACATATGTAGCTAAATGCACATCGAGACGTCGCACAAGTAATTAATGATTGGCCATCAAGAATTATGCGATAATTTCTTAAATAAGCATTGTTCTTTAGAGGGAAACGCTGCCGTTGAACTCCAGCAGATCGTGAAAGAGGTTTTAAAACTGTAAGTTCAAATCAATTTACTTTAGTCTACACGAGTGTACTAACTGAGGCAAGTCTTATTTATAATTACAGTCGACTCCCGATAACTCGAACCCTCGCTAACTCGAACCTCGCGCTAACTCGAACCCAAAGTCGATTTCCCCTGGATTTCCGTCATACATTTACTGTAATTTTACCCTCGGTAACTCGAACCCTCGATAACTCGAATCTCCCGCTAACTCGAACCAATTTTTGTTTCCCTTCAGGTCATTTTCTATATATTTTTTACCCTCGAAAACTCGAACCATGTCTGTCAATACGTGACAAGTCACAAGAAACAGTGTACTGTAGTCAAAAACACCGACTTTCTTTTGAAATTAATACGTAGGCGAGCAGAGCAGCCCCGAAATGCCCCTCAAAACACGAACTGCGCCACGCCATTGACGTGCTACAGATGTTTGGTTTGTTTATGGAGGTTGATACCGATTCTTTCAAGTCCACCATAGAAAACTTTCAAGGATAGTCGATAGTGATTAGTTGAAAAGCGTCAGGGCGTATTGAAAGTAAATCGCTTGAACTCTATAACAGTAGCCCGACGTTGTTCTCTTTGAAACCTGCGAAGTTCGAATTACCCAGAGTTCTCCTGCTGCTTTGCTTTCTTTCACATTACGTTACGATTGATACAGTTATTTAGAAATGTATTATTTCATTTTCACTCGACTTTTCAATACTATAATCAAATTTGATTAAAACGTACACTGTATGAATTGAAAACACCGCGTTTTTGTTCCTTATTTCCGGTCATTTTTTCTCAACTCTCGATAACTCGAACTCCCGATAACTCGAACCTTTTTCAATTTCCCTTAAAGTTTCGAGTTATCGGGAGTCGACTGTAAGTACATTTACTGTTCTTGGTTAGGCTGAACGATAGTAGTATAAATTTATAATCAAATCTAGATCACCAGACTGTGTTATGTGAAAGTATAGCATGCGATACGGTTCAACACTCATCTTTTTACTCGTTCAAGCTGACAACGAATTTAGTGATTATTAAATATTGTAAAATATACTAAACATTTATTAGTTGTCACTGCGGTCGATTGCTCCATTTCAAGGGTCAAACAATGTATTCGTGGCAGTCAAAAACCCTACCTATCGAATATTATAGCTACACCCATTTATTTTTATAAGAATATTGTTTTTCCGCCCCAGGCTGAATATTCTCATTTTTCTGTGAATATTCTGGTGAATATTCTTAGATTATAGCGCTGACATTTCCGTTTTAGAATGTATTGGATTACAAGTGAATAACTTCTTGCCGAAATGTTATAAGTATTTTAGCTAGCTTTGTCATTAAGATAAAGGAAGAATTTTAACGGTTTAGTTTAAAACATATAATTGTGCATGAATTTGTATTTACACAATTTCAACAAACAAGATTATGTTCTTTTCAAAATCTTAGCCTCGGGTTTATTCTTAAAATTTCGCAAATTTCGCAAATTTCAGCCTCGATTTTCTTATAGAATATTTTCTTATAGGAAAAATTAAAAGAGTATTACAGCCTGTATTGGGCATACGGCCTGAGTGCGTTCGTTATTAAACTGAAGAACTAAAAGAGATTCTAATCGTCGCTTTCGATTATATAAACGGAATTTATAATTTTTTATCCAAGCATAAATGTCATCCTTCACCTGACAAATAGCAATCAACAATCAGCTGCATCTTAAAGGAACTTTTTAGTCGAGTGGAAAGCGCCAGAGGAATTTAATTTTCTGGTTTGGTGGCTGTGACTGTAGCGGCCTGATCCCAGTCGGAAATCCAATCATTTCGAATTCGTTGTTCGATCAAAATTTACCCGTGCATTGTTGCTTCAGTTTAACGTATTCTTTTTCTTGTTTTGTCCCAAAGATTGTTTTTAGTTTGTTAACATGTTTTACTTTATTACGATGATTCTATGTTTAAAGTTTCGGTCGATAATTGCTTGAATGTATCTTTTTGTCCATTTGTGGGTGATTTTGAAAACATGCTAAAGCTGACAAACCGTCTTCTTCACCGTTCGATTAAAGGAAAAATCTAATGAAGATGAATTTTTCAACAATGACACAAGCATAAGACAAAGAAAAATTATGATTCCCCGACGGGAATCGAACCCATGGCCTCCCAGATACCGATTGGGCGCTCTAATATAACCAACTGAGCTACGAGAGACTCGTGGTGAGCTGGGCCATTTGCTAGGTTGATATATGACACGCGTCTTGCATACTGCTAGGATCAGCAATGTCGAAATCATCAAGTGTGTAGTAAATAATAAGGATGGTAAATTTTAAGCTCGGTGATAAATAATGAAAATGAATTTCTAACAATGACACAAGCATGAGACAAAGAAAAATTTTGCGTCTCCCACGAAAATCGAACCCATGGCCTCCCAGATACCGGTTGGGCGCTCTAACCAACTGAGCTACGAGAGACTCGTGGTGAGTTGGGCCATTTATCGGCTTCACCGGGAGGTCACAAGCCCAGCACCGGATGTAAAGATGGCAAAATGGGAATGTTAATATTAGTATTTATTTCAACCAACTGTCTCAAGGACTTCTGGTGCTCATAGTTGGTAAAAGAAGAGGATTCCATTTTCATGAAAGATATTTGAAAAAAAACTGAATGTTATATAAAGAGGTAATTTTTTTAACCTCGGGGTGGAGCCTCCTCTTATGAAATTAAACTTTGTTGAGAACAACCCACTGTGAATCTATGCTACCCTAAGATAATGATGTTATTTGGCTTCCAGGCGACCCATTTACTTAAAGCCAACGTTAAATTTGTCTTGTTTTCAGTTTAAACCGGCTCAAGTATTCATAACGAGGATGTTGAATTGGAAGCCCCGTTTGATCTATGTACTTTCTGCAATGGCCTTTTGTGGTTTACCTTTTAAAGTAACAGGTATGTTTGTTTGTTCTATAAGTAAAATATCAAACACAAGAGACAGTGTTTTATTGGGATATCCAAACAAGGAGAAAAGAGTTGAAAACACGACGCGCAGCAGAGTATTTTTGACGAAATCCGAGGTGTTTTGGATGACCTTGGATAGCCAATGAAACACTGTCTCTAGAGTTTGATATATCTTCTCACTCGAAACAAAAACTACGGAGTATACGGAGAACTAAAATCGTAAATACCTATGCTAATCAAGACCGGGTATCAAAACCCCCTTCATGGTTATGATTTTCTTTGTTTTAACTTGATGAATTATTAACGAGTGTGAGAATCCTTCTGCAAGGTTATACAATAACATGGCGCTTATTGCACCTGACAAATATTTAACCTTGTTCAATGCTTCTCTATTCGGTTTCTTTCGCAGCTAAAACAGAATGCCAAAAACAAGTCGAAGAAGCTAAGTCAATGATAGCGAGTGGTGTTGTGGATATTTTTGTACCAGTATGCAGGCGCGATGGTCATTTTGCTCCTGAACAGTGCAATTTGCAAGGTTGCTTCTGTGTTGACGAGACGACGGGTCAACGGAAAGACTCGGATTTGGACTGTGGTAAGACAAGATAAATAACTGACAGCTTCGGGATGATCAGGAGGGGTGGAGAGGTGGGCTGGTAAGGGAGTGTGGAGTGTAGACGATTGGTGAAATCACTAAGTAGCAATGTAAAGGACGGCATAACTTTAAGGAGTGGCATATTCGAGCCGCTTTTAAGTTATTACCCTGAAATGGTCAAATATAGGGTATCTTGGCCTCCTTTGATGTTGCCATAGCAACGAGTTTTGATTGTCGTTACAGGGCCCTCAATTTTTTCATTGGTAAAAACCTACTAAAACTTGTTTTAAGTTATTGTTCAGCATTTATTTGTGTAGCTGCAACAAAGTGCTCAAGACAGGAGTGTCTAAACCATTACTAGACACCTTTATTTTTAATTACTATCCATGTCAATTGTTATTCAACTCCGATCTTTCTTTAAATATTCGTAGCCGTTCTTCTTTCTTCTCAGTTTATTGTTACCTATTTTGTTTATCTACGGTTAGAAGGCAATATTATACTTTACAAAAAATGACTTAATGTATGGTGCATAGCATAGCTCTTTTAACACGGAGGCTCTTGATATAGGCTATTTCATAATTATGACATTGAATCTTTCTTCTCTTTAATGATTTATTTTCTTTGTTTTCAGCCGCAGACGAAACATAACAAAATGCAGTCAGATCATCAGAACAGTGCTGGGCGCATTTCAATGAACAGAACGGCAGCTTGACGTTATTAGTTTTAGTAAAAATATGACAACTTCCTGTAAGAAAAGTATGTGAAGGGAGTTCGACTGCTTTTCTATTAACATGAAGATGTGAAATTTGTAAAAATAACATGAAAAAAGTAAAACGCTCTACTGTAAGGTAAATGCGTCAATTTTATTTTTTTTAGGTTCAAAAACGGACTATTAAAGTAAAGTTGTTAATACATTCATAATCTTTATTTTTACTTGGATTTACTGATTAGAATTGCTGCTAAAACCCCTAATGAAAAGGAAAAATAAAAGTCAAAGTAAAAAGCAACACAACAGATTAGAAAATAATACAAGAGATTAATATTAAGAAAAAGAACAATAAAAATTGGAATGTACACTACGGAATCGCACAGTTTCGATTGAAGGCTATAGAATTTACAACCCTGGAAGAGAGCTGAGTAATTAACAATTAAACTGGGACAGTTCACGGCTTGGTGTATGTGCAAGCAAAAACGTTAGACCATTCGATTTCCATGATTATTTAAGAAACAGTCGGAAGTGAGCAATAACTCTTTTCATAGGCAATAGAGGGAAATGGTTATAAAACCCAATAAAGTTCTTTGTCATAAGTTTTTGTTCGCTATTTTGGAGGTTGAGAGTGCACAAAAACGGACAACTTTTGGTTTAAAGAATTTAAGATGGTTTCCGCCCAACATTCGAGCAATACCGGCAAAAATAAAGTTACCAAAAAGACCTCTTAGCATGGTAACAGTTTAAGTACAGCTAACAAAAACCTGCCAAAAATTTAGCACTCAAGCTGACCCCGCGAGAGAAAAATGAATTTGAAATTGTCAATATTTCAGTTAAAAAGTGCGTTTCACGCCAGTTCAAAACAAAATGGCGCGCGTTTTAAACATTTTTACAAGGTTTGACTATACTTTTCTCGAGAATGCTTTAGAATTTAATTACGGGGTCACTAAGACAAACTATAATAATAAAGTATTTTTCGTTTGTCTCACGACGTAGTGTCACTTGTGATGGCGATCTACATCACAAGTGACACTACGTCGTGAGACAAACGAAAAATACTTTATTATTATTGTACTCTACCACGATGATTAATAACAACATTTTTTACGATAAGACAAACTAATTTCGATAAGATCTTTTAAATAGTATAAAAAATGTTGCCGTGTTTTGAGTAGATTTTTGGTACTTAATTTTCACACTCATTGCTCGAACTTTCAGCAGAATCCGTCAGTTTCGGTCTCAGGACCTTTATCAGTTACAACAACCAGATTATGGATAAAGCAATTTTACAATAATACATTACGTAACTAATTCAGAAAAAAATTACAATGAAAATAACTCAAGTCAAACTTTAAAAAAAAAACTAGAACAATTATTATATATTGCAAATGGAGCTTAAATACAGTTTCAGTTACAAGAATAAGAAGTTACGTAATTAAATCAAGGAAACTACAATGAAAATATTTCAAGAGAAACTTAATCAAATTGGAACAATGAAGTATGGCGCGGGAAAACGTTAGTGAACGAGTCACAATTGTTTTGGTTTTACCTCTGATTGGTTGAGGAAGCGAGTTTGCTTGTTTGTTTTTTTGTTTTTGTTTTTTATTGTCAATCACTAAGCGTGGCAAAGCAAAACCAAATCCTACGCTAATTACTTTCGAAACTCAAGTGGAAATAGCTCTGACACCAGTGTGAGGTGGGATTGTCGTAACCTGAAAAAAAACTTACAGAAATTGCATCAGGAGCACTCTCGAATTTCGCGGGCCGTACTGTAGAATACAGCCCATAAAATTGACCAATCACAGCGCACTCATTCTCTGAGAGATAAAATAAGCGCACTAAATTTAGACTAAGGTTTGTTCACAACTGATATCGCCTGTTAGGTCGTCAAGGTTGATGTGACCCCAGACGCCAGAGCTCATATCGACCAGCTTAACATGAGCACGTTGACCGATAAATTCTTGGACGTCCCAGGTCTCACGGACCATCGTCTCAGTACGTTTACCAGTGGTGCTTTTGACAACCTGTAATACAATTATACTCTACTGAATAACCTTCATTTGTCACAAAAAATGAGCGTAGGTATATTCGTCTCCGGACATTGTCTATTCCGAGAAACGAACAGTTTCTGAAAACCAGCCTCAAGGAAAGCTGTTAGTTAGCTTACAATACAATACAATTTTATTGTCCATACGTGGGACTAGGTCTCCCTCAATGTCCGAGCCAGAGGCTCATGTATAAAACGTAGGACAGATAGAAGAACAGATTATGTCTGAGGACGAATATCCACGCACAATTTTGAAGCCAATTGAAGACAACTGTTTTTGTTGCAAATTGCAACTTCACGGCTTGACTTGGCGACCGTGGCGTGTCAATGCTTCATGTTCCTATTGGTTGATTGTATTACTTGCAGTTGTCGTGATTGATCACTGCGCTGCTTTATTTTTAGTTTTACGATACTCAATTGAAAACTTCTCTAATTTGTTATCGGAAGGTCACACTTAATTACCCCGGCAAGGCAAATAATTGATCTGCGAGACACTGAAAAATCACGAAATTTTGCGATAACCTAGTTCATTAATTGCTTTATCGTTCAATCGCTGAGTTTGATTTTGTTGCAGAAGAAAGTTGAAATCGCCGACCGACCCCTTACCGTTTGTCTGACAATCAATCTCTATTTTCCCCAGTAATCTTATTTACAAAGATGCTATTTTATAAGTATCATATAAAGGAACAGGATTCCTCAACAAATGAACCCTAACGGGGTTTAACGTGGCTTTACAGGGAGAACACCTGTTGCAAAGTAAAATAGCACTTACCTGACTCTCAGTGATTAACTCTGCGCGGACTACGTTTATATCACATCCTCCTCCAATCAGAAAAGAGATAGTGTTTCCCTTGATATTAAATGATGGGGAAGTAAGAGTTCCTTGGGGTTCATCTCCTTGTTTCTGTCCTCCTGGTATGTCTGGCGATGGTCGATGTTCGGCACCGCCTATCCACCAGTCTCCCTGTTGATTGGCAGGCTGACCTCTGTTGCGAGCTGTTGGGTTGTCGCCATAAGTGGGTTGATTATTAAACGCTGTTCCAGTCTTTACCCAACCAACTATTCCATCTTCGAAGTCAAATTTGCAAACTTAATAAAAAGGAAAAACAAACAGTTGTATTGTTATAAATTGTCGTTAGGTTTTACCACCTTTAAGCTCAGTTTAGTTTAGTTTATTCTAGTCAGTTTCAGTTCAACGAATTCACCTCAACTCATGTACATGAAAGTTGACAGTTACTTGTGATAATCACATAGGTTTTGGCTAGTCTGACGCAGCGTTTCGTCCCGGCCAAGGGACTCGTCAGAGATCTTTCTGTTTAGCAAACTCGTTGAGCATCGCGCTAAATGTCCCGTCTGTATACATAAAACTTATAAAAGTTATAGTCGAAGATAAAAGTGACAGGAGAGAGAAACAGAGGTTACATTTCACTTGGTACCTAAGGTGAGGTAAATATTGGTGATTTTCATCAAAGTTGCAAAAAGTGTTTGATTCGGGCTATAACAGTTTGTAGCATTTTTCATAACCGAGTTGTGAAAATAATTTTGAAAAAATTACAGTATTTAGTTTGCAGTCATCATGTTGGTGTCCTTCCTTGGGCACCAACATTGCCGAGTTTTAGATAAGAAATTGCATGGGCCAGACAGAAGTGATTGTTTGGGCCCATGGGCAGTGCAGTCGTGAGAGCTATCACCGCCACCAATGTCGCCTGGCAAAGCCTGGACCCAGCCTCGTATGTGAGCCGAGTTTTAGTTTTGGTTCTCGTCCTTGCTCAAAGAATTTTTCTGCAGGGTCTCCGGTTTTCCTTTTTCTCAAAAAAAAGAAACCACTCAAAATTCCAATTCGATCCTCGATGCACGTACTGCATGTTTTCAACGAGAAACTAAATAAACTATACTTTTGCTTTCACCAACAAGGTGGTACTTATTGACGGTATGGTCATGAGAAGGGATTACGCTGTACTCAAAAACTGCAAATACCGGTACTCTGTTTAAACGACATTCAAACAGTTACCCAAGGAGTACAGAGGGACCAACACGTCTTCAAATTTTGACAAGCAGACTAAATTTTAAATTGGTAAACCGTGACCGTTGTTTGGAGTGATATGTGGTGAATTCTCAAACACGATCGTTTTGTCTTAGATACGATAAAAAGTATCAAAAAACAGTCGAAAGTCAGGTTACCCATTTCATTGTACTTTATATCTGCATACCTTCACAGTGATTCCCAGAAAATCCCGCCATACAGTCACAGTGATAAGAATTCTGTTCAAAGTCAGGAACACAGACTCCATTGTTCTGGCACGGCTCGCTTCCACACGGCAGCTGCGAGATAGAGAGATATGTCATAGGTAAGAACTAGGAAAATCAATGCAGAGATTTCATGAAGTCTGTCCGTCACACATTTTTCTCTTAGTGATGATTTTGCGTAGTTGTGGCTATTTAGCGGCTGTTTTCTTCCACTATTCTTTTATCAATATTTTGTAAAGGCAATGTAATAGAAAAAAATGACATGGATACCGGACAAATTGGAACCTGAAAGTTAAGCAACGGAAAGAAGGAAAGAAATATTCAGTTAACTCTAGCCCAAATTTAATCTTAAGGTTAATACGTTTTGGCCGACAATATCCTCTGAAGCACGCATACGTATGGCGAAGTGGGTAGCTGAAGTTACGACTGAGTTAGGTTCGTCAGTCTACAGAACATTTTGTTTGTCGGTTTATATATTAATTCGCTCGTTTTAGAACTGAGAAATTAAACCAAAATTATCCTATGCATGTGAGTTCAAAGTGTGGTAGGGGCAAAAATCAATATTCAGATAATGTTCCAAAGAGATCGAGCTAACGAATACGTATTTTATTAATATTTCTACAAAGTATTAAGATATTAGTTGTAATATTTGCATTCTTGTCGACCCGATCAACAATTCATCAGTATAAAGCGGCCTCCACACGACAAACTATTGGCCAACTTGTGCTGGCAAACTCAAGTTGGTGTGTGTCAGGAACGAAGCAACAACGGCAGACAAGTTGGCCAACTGTTGGCGACAAATAGAACTTGTCTCAATTCTCACTAACAGTTTGCCAACTGTTGTTGTGTCGTTCACACACACCAACTTGAGTTTGCCAACTTTAGTTTGTCGTGTGAAGGCCGCTCAACAGTGTTTATATTCTTTACTTTTCTCATAAATACAGAGAGCAGAAGTTCATTTTATTCATTGTGGGTGTCTAAACAAGACAACAGGCAGTCGTTAATAATTTATAACTCGGGTTATTCGCTAGTTGGTTTTTTCGTGCTATCGGCCCACTTCATACGATCTGTTAAGTTAATAAATGGGTTTAAAAAAAAAGAAAAAAAAAAACACAAAGTGTTTGTGCGACCGTTATGGATTCAATTTCGCTACGACATGCAGGGGCGGATCCAGGATTTTTCAAAGGGGGGTGGCTGCTGACAATTTTTTTTGTTCACTATCTGTTTAAGCCCCTTTTTTATGGAGGGGGGGGGGGGTTATCAGGCTTTAAGGCAAGATTTTTAAAGTGGGAGTCCAAATTATTTTTGTGCCAAATTATTATGGGCCGCAAACTCCATGCCCCTAGGGGGGTCGGGGGGTATGCTCCCCCAGAAAATTTTGAAAAGTTGAAGCCTTTTAGACGTGATTTCCGTGATTTCTGAGCAGCTTTAAACATCTTTCAATTAAGCTATTAAACCGCTGTTTTTTCTTGATAATTTGACACAACTATCCTTTCCTCAACTTACCTTGTTTAACATTGAATTATATTTGGGACAGAAACTCTAGTTCTTAAGAACAGTGATTGAAATTTGAAGTTGAACTTACGAACTGTCACGAAAGACCAGATATGCGTCGTTTTGTTCACTTACGAGCGTGGAAATTTTTAGCCCTGGCAAAGTTTCCTGGGGACGACTTGGTGAGTCAATGCTATGCTTGTGAAATCGCTTTGTTCAATTTTGATTCATGCAAAGAAAACAGTAAGAAAACTGGCTAAAAAGGTTAACACTTTTTTTTCGCCTTACCCAGTGTCATTGTCGTTATTTTCTATTTTTTTGTGTTCATTTTCTTTTTTTCTTGTGGATCAAGGGGGGTGGCTAGCCACCCAATCCACCCCCCCTGGATCCGCCCCTGGACATGGCATATTTTAAAATAAGCTGAAATCTGCAAATATCGACTAGTTATTTTTTTATTTTCTAGAAGCATTTTGACTGTGCCTAGTGCTTTTCTATGCATTATCTCACGGAAACATTTATGTACTAATGACCTCAGTGTGCAGTGCGCAGAAATTACAATTTACAAAAATGTCAGTAGCTTTTCTCTGTATTGCTACTGTCATATTAGGTCACTTTTTATGAAACAAAACCTCTCAGTCACACAGCATTGGAAAACGGCCTAAGTGTAACACCTGTAACTCTCAACTCACCAATGGGCTGTAATGGTGAAAGGAAGCATTCGTTTGAAACATGCTCTTGGCTCTGTATTTGTCAGTTGCCAACACCTCACACAGGTAAAGACCTTTCGATTCGGGATACGCCGCTATATTGAATGAGTAGCACTTGGGTTCACCGACACACTTAAATGTACAGGCCAATTCATGGTCTTTAACCAAGAAAGATGTAATTCTATCCACGGATAGACGTTTTTCTTGATCCCGCTTGAAGTTTTTAAAGCTGATTTGTTGATCTCGATAAAAATCACTCTGCTGAGAAGCCCCACAAGTTTGATACAGGGGAAAAACGGGAATAAAAACGAACAGAAAACTAAGAACCATCTTAGCTGCAAGAAGTCAGATAATGGCTTCAATTTCTCAAGCGGGACACCTGTCGTCCGTATTTTATACGCATGCATGCATGGTATTCAACTCTGAATTTAAATTACTCGTATTAATATAAATAAGTTCTACATATAAAAGTGCCTAATGGTTCCTCATGGGCTTCTCGCCACCTTTATTTTTCATATTTTATTTATAATTTCGTAAAAATCTTCAAGAATAAACGCTCGGTTTTAAATTTACAAAACATAAATTTAAAAAGTTTTTTATTTATATCACACCGACTAGCGGTCTACTGTTGTTTGCAACTGAAGATGGATGCAGGACATCCGAAACATGTCTTTGTGAATTTTAATATGTGTGTTTATTTTTAAAGATTATTTCTTGCCTGCTGTTATTTCGTAAATTTCGTTAATGTGGCAGAAATAAACTTGAAATTGAACTAGGTAAATGCACATAAAAAATGCTTAAGGGTAAAATAAAGTGACATAGTCGTAAAATAATGTTTTTCTTTATTTTCTTTATTTTATAAAGAAAACATTCTGTGTTATAGATTACCGTGCAAACATTGCCATACGTACGTGGTAGATTACGTACGTGGTTTATTTAGGGAAAAATTAAAATTAAAATTAGAACATTCTGTGTTAAATAACTGTGAAAACATTGCCATACGGTGGAAGTTTCAATAAACTCGTTGGTTGCTAAGAGATACTCGTCAACATAAACTTGAACTTTAATACAAGATTTTCGATGAAAGCATTCAGCAAACGGTTCATGTTATTATTATTATTCTTGTTAATAAAACCTGCTTTAAAGGACCTCATAATAGAACTTTGTTGTGTTTAAGCTTATATGACTGCGGCCTCTCTTGTTTCAAAAACCGCGAAATTCCGGTTATAAGCCCCCCCCCCCCCTCCTGGTTATAGGCCTATGTACCTGGAAACAACAAAAAAAATACATCCGATAATAAGCCCCCCCCCCCCGGATATAAGTCCCCCTCTGCCGGATGACAGTACTGAACAGGGCTAATTGTTGCTTTATTATGCGTTTTTAACTCAAAAACGTATTTTGATCAACATTCCCGTGGCTCGTTTCGAAGCGTTTTTTTTTATTCCGCTTATAACCACTCCCGGAAATAAGCCCCTGCGCTTATAAGCCCACACAAAACCCCTTACGACGTTGTATATATATAAGCCCAGGGCTTATAACCGGAATTTTACGGTATTTAAATTCCTATTTATATTCATGACTATATAAGATAGATAGATAGATACTTTATTAGCGTGAAATAATCTTAGCTTTACGGCTAGTTTACAGTTATTTCACGAAATTAAAAACTAAAATCTAAATTAGTTAAATTATATACAATATAAAAATGCTAGCTACTATAGATAATATAATTAACATGATTAAAAATATAAAAAATTAAAACACCCTTGATTGATTAACATCGCTATAAAAAGTCCTAAAAAATAAAAACTTACAATTTAAAACGTTAAATTTCGAATGTTGCGTATAATATTCATTAAGCAAATGAAATGGTTGTGCAGCTCGAACTACGAGCCTGCGTATTTAATGCGTCCTTTTAATGTTGCATTGGTCAAACCGATACAAAACTGAAATACTACTCAAACTATAAAAGCCTTTGTGCCTCCTGTTACGAAAACCCAAAGAACCAGTGGGTAAAAAATAGGAACCTACTCCCCAACCAAATGTTGACGCACCGAAACATAACTTTAGTGTAATAAAATAAAAGTTGAGAATAAGTGAGCTAAGATAAATACATTATAACCATCAGCCCTTATATACGATACAGCTATAGAGCCAATTTTAAGTTGTTTTTTAGCTTTTTAATTATTTTGGGTAACCTGTTACTGTTTGTAGTTTAATCTGTTATAGTTACAAAAAAATCCCAGTGGTATTCAACAGTATAAATTGATAAATATCGTGACGTGTTTTAGATGTATTTCTAGCGATTTCAAAAGGCTAAATATAAAAATTTATCCGGGAAGCATGCCCCCGGACCCCCCTAAATGGCTTGTGATCATTACATCGGTTTTGGTGGTTTCTCTCCAGCCGCCACTTTTCCCAGTCTCCGGGCCACCCCCAGAGCAGAAAGGATTACATCAATGAATAACAACATTTTTTGGGAATCAACAAAGCAAAGTTTGTCCAAAACATGGTATAAAGTAGCAATGCATGATATTTGTCTAAAAAACTATTCGTCTAAAAGAAATGGCTAAAAAATATCAAGCAGAGGTTTACACCCCCCCAAAAAAACATGCACAAGCAATGGGCGTAAAAAATGTACAAACTGAAATTACCCCATCCCCCCCCCCCACACAAATAACTTTTCTAATGGTCCGTCCCTAAGATAAATCTTCTAATTAGTTGATTCCCACTTGAGATAAGGAAAATTATAAATTAAACTTATAACGCAGGTGCACTGTCCATGTCGTACTCCAAATGGCGACTTTGAACGATGTTCGTGTTGCGCACTGCCAGGGAGCTGACTGCGGAGGCTTAATATGGATTTGTTCCAATGGTCGTTCTCCTCCTCTATATACACTCTTAGGGACGGACCATTATTTTCTTGGAGGGGGGGGGGGGATTTAAAATTTTCCTCTGCAAACTTTTTTTTTTTAGTTTATGCACCTCTGCAAACATTTTTTTTTTTTCGAAATTCTTACTATTTTTTGTTATACATATCGTGTTTGCAAACAATTTATTTTGTCTTTCCAGGCCCTGCAAACAATTTCTTTCAATATTTTTCATCCCCCCCCCCCCCTCCAAAAAATAATGGTCCGTCCCTTAGTAGCTAAAGTGCTATATCGTTTGGTAATGGTTCAATAGCTAACGTTATCCCCGAGGAAAAGAAACCTTTTAAACGTGTAAGAATGAGTCTAGTTAAGTTCACTCGCAGCTGATATCGCCTTTAAGGTCATCAAAGTTGATGTGGCCCCATCCGCCAGAGGTGGCGTCAACCAGTTTAACATGAGCGCGTTGACCAATAAACTCTTGGACGTCCCAGGTCTCACGGACCATCGTCTCAGTGCATTTGCCTGTGGTGCTTCTGACAACCTGAGATATAACATTAGTTGTATCAAAAGCTTGTGTTGTTCAAATATTAAATAGAAGTATAATTATTGAAGAATTGAATAGAATAGAGCATTTTTCAATCGAGTGTAGTAAAACCAAAACCAAAGTCATCACTCTGACCAATCACAAAGAACACAGACAATCCAGTGAAACAATCAAAACTCCAATCAAATATTATAGCCAGCGCAATGCGCGGGAAAACTTACGTGTGCGAGTCACAGTTGGTTTTGTTTTTATTTTTGATTGGTTAAGAAAATGGCGCGAGATGCATGCAAAACCAAAGCAAACGTAAATTACTTCCGATACTCAAATGAAAACCACTCTCAGTTCCCGTTTTCAGTAACGGCTTACCTTATTCTGTTTCCTGCTATAGTAAAAAAGTCAGAATATGAAAACGGTTGCTGCGGCAAAATAGGGACAAGAGACAAATGTATGACTGACCATAAGAGAAAAAAGGGCCCCTCTGCTGTGCATAGCTGCAAAGAAAAACTACCATGTTTCTAATGTACGCGCGAAACTATACGCAGTGCAATACTAGGTAGGTACCTCAAAAATAGCTCGTATATGAATAAGAATGTGTGTGTGTGTGTCGAGATCTACTAGGAAGAATGAGCAAGACATGTGAATATAGTGCTTACTAGTCTGAAATTCAGCCGTCCTCTCGACCCAACCCCCCCCCCCCGCGCCTCTTCGTTGGGGGTTGGGTCGAGAGGACGGCTGAATTTCAGACTAAGTGCTTACTTGACTGCCGACGATTAACTCGGCGCGCACAAAGTTTATGTCACAACCTCCACCAAGCAAGAACGAGATACTGTTTCCCTTGATGTTAAAGGATGGTGACGCAAGGGTTCCTTGGGGAGCATCTCCTTGCTCTTGTCCAGCTGGTGTGTCTATGGAGGGTCGATTCTCATACCCTCCAATCCACCAGTCTCCCTGTTGATTGGCAGGCTGTCCTTTATTACGAGCTGTTGGGTTGTCACCATAGGTTGGTTGGTTATTAAACGCTGTTCCAGTCTTTATCCAGTCACTTATTCCACCTTCGAAGTCGAATTTGCAATCTGTACAAAAACGAAAATAACAAGCGCTTAAGGTAAATTAGCAATTAGGTGCATGGGCAGATACGGGTTAGTTCGCTGGACTTCGGATCGAGTGGCCTGAGTTGGAGCCCTGGCGTGTGGCATCGTATTGTTTTTCTTGGTTGGTTGGTTATTAAACGCTGTTCCAGTCCTTATCCAGTCACTTATTCCATCTTCGAAGTCGAATTTGCAATCTTTACAAATACGAATATACAAGTGGTTAAGATGATTTAAGAGTGGGGTGCGGTGGTAAGTAAAATGGTTAGTTCGATAGACTCCGGATCGAGCGGTCCGGGTTGGAGCCCTGGCTTGTGTCATCGCATTGTGTTCTTAGGCAAACAGCGGTTTTTCGAAAGCTGATTAAAATAATCCACGATTGACAGTTATTCTGGGCGTTTAAAATTCTTATTTCATGGAAAACTCATTGGGGAATAAAATAATGTTTCTGAATGCAGAATTGTATACCATTCTCACTCATTAATTATGCTGCTCATTGTCCGGCGTGGATAAGGTATGGGGAAAGATTGTGGCCGAGGCAATGAGTGACAGGGTGAGAAAGCACTATAGTTGTCTATTACGTCGCCGAAGGGGAGGTGGGAGGGTCGAAAATTCGCCCGGACTTCCCGGCTTGCGTATCTCTTTCGAAATGCCCCGAAACTAAGCAAAGGGATCTTTAAATACGGCGATTGTGCACGTGGTGATTAAGCATTACCTAACAAACTATCTATAAACAAATGGGGTTATGTAATCCACGACTCTGAATTCCGCGTCATATTATGAATGAGAATAGTTACCTTCTCACTCATTATTTGCTGCTCATTGTCCGGCGTGGATAAGGTATGGGGAAAGATTGTGGCCTTCGGCTGCTCACGCACCTTGCTGCTTCAGTACAAACTCAAGATTTACATTTATAGAAAGGTACCCCAAAAAATACACTTCTCCCCAAAACTCAAAAATCCCCTCAAACCCCAACCGGTATGCGAGAGGCCCGGCCAGGCTAGTGGGGTTACTTCCCACACCATAGCATGTATTTCGATCGTGGCTTATAATGAGAGTAGGAGATTCAAGAAAAAACTCCTTCAAAAAATCGCCAATACCTAAGGCGGGCAGATTAAAACATTGTTGTTACGGAAAGGAAAACGTAAGACAACAAAGAAAAATGAAAAAAGGAAAAAACCCCACTAGCCAGCCGGACCAGGAATCCGTCGTAAACGGATTATAGGGCGTAACTGAGATTACCCTTCTGATCGCGACAAGGCCAGTGGAGGGGGTGGACTGTTTAAAATTATTTTTTTTTATAATATTTTGAATTTTAATTTTAAAACTTCTAGCTTGGGGAAAAATAAAGGATAAACATCACTTCCATATATCCCACGTTGTTCGTGTCTAAACGTGGATAAAACATTAAACTCCGTGGATGAAAACGGCCAACCGGCGAGCTTTGAAAATTTAAACACTGAACCTACAGAGATACACAGATCCATAAAACAAACATGCGTGATACCTGTCCAATAAAGTTCCGCACTGGGATGGGTTACGTAACAAACCTTACGTAACCAACTCGTAAACACTTTAAACCTAAGCTCATTAACACTCTTACTGACACCAGTAAGCTCTGAAACAAATGTCCATCAATCGGCAACTACTTGATTTTCTTGACATGCAAGCAAAAAATTCCAGCCAGATATACCGTAACGAAACACTTAGCACACTAACAGTTAAAATACAGGGTGCCCCCCCCCCCCCCCGGAATGGTCGATACATGATTGTTGCCAAATACCCACAATAACAGTTCAAACTTTAAACAAAACCGACACAAGGCTCCTGCCAACTAAGCTCGACCCACGAGCCAACCTTTAGACTAAAACCGACACGGCGTGTAACAAATTGTGCTAAACGCAAGAGCAAACATTGAGCAACGTAAAGCCGACACACGGCATCTGACAATTTCTGCTCGACACACGAGCGAACGTTTTAGCTACAGCCGACAAACGCATCTGACAGTTTCTGCTCGACACACGACACACGGCATCTGCAAATTTCAGCTCGACACACGAGCGAACGTTTTAGCTGCAGCCGACATACGGCCTCTGCCAGTCTCTGCTCGACACACGAGCAAACGGTTAAGCTATTACCAGCCGACACCCGGCGTCTGCCAGTGCCTGCTCGAAACACGAGCGAACGTTTTAGCTACTACAGCCGACACACGGCGTCTATCAATCTCTGCTCGACACACGAGCGAACGTTTTATAGCTACTACAGCCGACCGGGCAGCCGACACACGGCGCCGGCGTCTACCAATCTCTGCTCGACACACGAGCGAACGTTTTAGCTACTACAGCCGACACACGGCGTTTGCCAATCTTTGCTCGACACACGAGCGAACGTAAGCTACTACAGCCGTAACACATATGGTAATAAATTGCTATAAACAGAACTACGTAGATATAAAACACACTACGGGATAAACAAACGGATAAGCAAGCGAAAAAGAAAAACACATAAAAAATGTTTTAAAATACCGAGTAAACTATTGCTGTACGCGTTGTCCCGCTACTCCGGCATGATGTGGAACTTGCGAAGCGGCAGAGAATGGACATGCAGTGTAAATCTTCTAGTTAAACAGCAGAGGCAGGGTAGGTACAGCCATGAACTTGAGAAAATAAACGACGAAACAAACTAAAGCACGTGGTTGGGCTTCGGCGACGTAGCGCGAGAGTATAAGAAAATTCGCCCGGACTTCCCGGCTTGCGTATCTCTTTCGAAATGCCCCGAAACTAAGCAAAGGGATCTTTAAATACGGCGATTGTGCACGTGGTGATTAAGCATTACCTAACACAACTATCTATAAACAAATGGGGTTATGTAATCCACGCACTTCTGAATTCCGCGTCATAATTATGAATGAGAATAGACTCTTTATTTAGTATAAATGGCGTAGTTCAGAAAGTGAATGCAAATAACGAGGTTTTCGGCAAGAATTACGGCGATCTGTAGTCAATGACTAGCGTTTACTGGTTTTGCCGTTCTTCTTTTAGAGGGCAGTGGCTAGAAAAAGCTTTTCTAAAAGTTATTTTGTTTTTTCCGCTTTAGTTCATCGTCGAGTAGTCGAATTCGCCATCTGTGCGCGCGTACTTCTAAAGTGCTGTCCTATATGGTCCTTTCAGACGTCTTTTTCTCGATTTCGGTGGAAAAACTTGCGCATATGCACATGCAAGTTATCGTGGACTCTCTCTTCTCGTGCTTGCGTTCAGCCCCTATATAGGTTGCGGAAGGAGGAGTTTAGGGACCGGGCTAAACAAAAATAGCAAAATCAGAAACGAAAGCACAATTTCCCCGATGCTTGCGTATCTGTAAAAAGCAAAAGCAAAAGATAAAATTTAAAATTTAAATTAGATTTATGACCAAAAATAATTTAAGTGTAATCTGTGCAAATTTAACATAAACGTAACCGA
The DNA here is from genome assembly GCF_052425735.1 of Oculina patagonica. Classification (NCBI taxonomy): domain Eukaryota; kingdom Metazoa; phylum Cnidaria; class Anthozoa; order Scleractinia; family Oculinidae; genus Oculina; species Oculina patagonica. Next base: position 58,745,962 of record NC_135761.1, on the reverse strand, counting down.
AGCTCACTGAATCATGCATTATCGGAAAATAAAAACGTTTACCGCAGTTGATATCGCCTTTAAGGTCATCAAAGTTGATGTGACCCCATCCGCCAGAGCTGTGGTCAACCAGTTTAACATGAGCGCGCTGACCAACAAACTCTTGGACGTCCCAGGTCTCACGGACCATCGTCTCAATGCATTTACCAGTGGTGCTTCTCACAACCTGAAATATAACATTACATTTATGAAAATAACCTCCTTTGGCGCAAAAACGTTTTTTCTTTAACTTTATTTGTTCTTGGGCCATCTTTAAAAAAAAGGGCCATTCTAAAAAGAAAATTGTGGGCTTGAAAAAAATAGCGATGTTCAAGAATTACTTAGATCTCTTGTCTTTTTTAGCCAAATGAACGATACAGTGTTCATTATCCAGCAAATATTTTCACACAATGCCCCTCTGGGAGATCTTAACCAAAACATTTTTTTTAATAATCATAAATCTGACTACTCCAGACCCAGCACCAGTGGATGTACCAGCAGCCACAATGGCATCCTTGCCTTCCTTGATTCCATCTGTTCTGACACCCCTCCCACAGTGGAATCAGTATCCCCGCCTAAAAAGCGAAAACACCCTTCAAATCCGGTTTATAGTAAATTATCTGGATGACGAACCGAAAAGGCCTTCCAGACGATCCAGGCGTATACATAGAATAATAGAAGCTCACCTTTCAAGAATTCCAGAGGACAAGAAGATGATTATAAAATTTCATCACTGTAAGGGACTGGTCAATAAGTACAGGGGGCGGGGGAGGGGGGGGGTGGGCCGGAGCAGAAAGGGGGGTGGGTCATCAGTTTTTGAGCCCTCAAAAAGGGGTGGTTTATGTAATTTTGATCTACACGTAGGGGTGGGTCATCTTATTTATTCACTGACTTTGAACTGCTATAGTTCCAAGAAAAGTTGTGTTCATCAGTATAAAAATTGTAAATTTCTCCATGTGAGCAGTTTTAAATGAATTTCTAGCGATTTCAGAAGGCCCTAATATAAAAATTTCCCGAGGGAGCATGCCCCCTGACCCCCCTAGATGGCTGGTGATCATAACATCACTTTTACCTGTCCCTCTTCAACATGCATAGATTCACTCTGTGCTTAAGGCCTTTTAATACCAGTAAACTCTTTAGTCAAACACTTTGCAAATATGAATGATGGACAATGGTTGAAGTTTCTGTTATTAATTTATGTATAAAAATATGAACTCTTCAATAATTGATTATGAATTAATATTACATACTGATTCAGGTTTTTGCATATGTTTGTGTCTAAATTTCCTCATGGACATTAAACAGTGAAAATATATGGAAAACTTACAAAAGGCTAGTATAAGAAGTGATAAATTTAACCTTCTTTGGTGTGTTAAGAAATGAAAAAAGATGTACATGGAACAGCAGGGTCCATCAGGGAAAATGTCTATGTAGGGAATTCCACTTAAAAAAGCTGAAGTTTAATCAAAAACCTCTAAACCCTAACAGATGATAAAGAAATAATGATTGGTCCCTTGATTTTTTTTAGCAAAGGGGGTGGGTCGTGTAATTTTCAACCCCCTATCAGGGGTGGGTCAGTCAGTTTTGAGCCAGAAGGAGGGGTGGGTCATAAATTTTTGAGCCACCACTTTTCCAATTGCTCCGGCCCACCCCCCCCCCCTGGTGCTTATTGACCAGTCCCTAATGCGTCGTGTTGAACGATTGAAATAAAAGTTTTGCTTGATTCGATCTGTGTGTGACTAATTATTTTTAATGGTCTACACGCGACTCTTTCTGTACATAAACGTTTCGCTTTCGCGGTCAAAACTTGCTGAAATCTTATTGTTTACATTTGAGGCACTCAAGTGAACGTGCATTGGCCAGCTTTGCATGAGAACAATGAATAGTAAAGCTTTTTTTCACTCTATTTGCGCTCCATAAACTTCTCGTAAGCAAACAGAAATATATCTAAAGGAATTTAAACGGAGCCTCTTAAATTCTTCCACTTGCCTAATCTATCAATCAAGTAGACCAAGGCGTTGTGCCTCCCAACCTGTCGTCTAGTGTAGTGACGTCATTATTTCTCTTAGTCATAATTTATGCTGTATAAATTAAAAAAACAACCCGTGCATTTTAATCATGATTACCCACTTTATGTAAACTATTGCCCAAAAAGGCTTAAATGCTGACCATAGTACACTACTCAAAAACTGTGTAAAATCTAAGCCCTTTTCAAGAAACAACTTTTTTATAAAACTATTAAGACATAGTGCTTACTTGACTACCGACGATTAACTCTGCGCGCACCACGTTTATATCGCAGCCTCCACCAAGCAAGAACGAGATACTGTTTCCCTTGATGTTAAAGGATGGTGACGCAAGGGTTCCTTGGGGAGCATCTCCTTGCTCTTGTCCAGCCGGTGTGTCTATGGAGGATCGATTCTCGTATCCTCCAATCCACCAATCTCCCAGTTGATTGGCAGGGTCTGTGTTGCGAGCTGTTGGGTTGTCGCCATAGGTTGGTTGATTATTAAACGCCGTTCCATTTTTTATCCAGCCACTTAGTCCATCTTCGAAGTCGAATATACAATCTTAAACAAAAAAAAATAACAAATGATTTAATTAAATTTAGTGGGAGATGGTGCGCACTAAAGGTCAGTGTACTGGACACCGGTCAAGCGATCGGGGTTGGAGCTCTGGCTTGGATCATTATGTAATGTTCTTGTGCAAAACACTTTACTCTCATTGTGCTTCTCTCCACCCAGGTGTATAAAAAGGGAGAGTAGGAACACTCCTAGTCGCCTAATCCTTAGTAAAAGGGGGAATATGTCACTGCGGTTTGGAAAACTTCGTCCCGATGCACACCTTGACCTTTTTTGAAATATATCATTACATAGCTTCAGTAAAGCGCGCGTTTCAATTGGTTGATATATGCCCTCCTTTTGTACGTGATCTACACGCTGAAGACAGCTTGGGAGTCATTCTTGGCTGGCAACATTTAGCCTGCGTTACAAATCAAAAGAATTTTGAGACATGCAAAATTCAGAATGTGCAAATTGTTTTTAAGCTTGTCTTATGGGATTTTTGTACTACAGCAAAATAAAATCTGTACAGTAAAGTGAGTTTGCATAAGGCCAAAAAGGCCAATTTTCCCGGTTTTCGTAGCATGAAGCGACTGTTTTTCCCCTGAATGGCTAAGTAGACTACTGAATGCCTTTGGTATATGCTAGCCCTTCGGGATGAGATGGTCTTTTAGGCTGGGATGCTGGTTTTCGATCTGGAGTATTTCGTCACGCAACACAAAAAAATTACATAACAACGGGTTCTTTTAATTTTGTCGTAGCATACCTTCACAATGAGTGCCATCCCAAACCTCGCCTCACAGTCACAGTGATAAGAATTCTTTTCAAATTCAGGTACACAGCTTCCATTGTTATGACAGGGCTTGCTTTCACACGGCCGACTGTGTGATAAAAGGAAAAAACACTTCAATATGACAATGAGGATTTAAAACGTTAACTGTCTAAAACTTTTAAAGAAGATATTTTAAGCCAATCTGTTTTTCTTTTCTAAATTTTCGGTGACATCTGTTCACCTTCATCAAAGTTAGTGAAAGTTTGTTGGTGCTCGCGCTACCAATCTGTGCGTTAGTGCGACATTTTAATTTTGAATTAACGGCACATAAGCGCGAGGAAAAGCTTTGCGTTCGTTGATAGCATTCCAGATGTCACCGAAAATTTAGAAAAGAAAAACAGATCGGCTTAAAATATCTTCTTTAAATGTCTTCTACCGATCGCACTACTGGTTTCAGTATTTTCATCCCCCCCCAACAAAAAAAAAAAACTAAAAAAAATTAAAAAGTAATGTCTAAAACTTAATTAATTACGAGCTTTCGACTGTTCGATCTTCAGTCAATGGGCAAAAACTCTAAATATAAATGTATAAGAGTACGTAATTAAGGGATATGTAAGTTGAAAACGAAAATTTGTAAAGTCCAGCGATAACGCATTAATTTTTGACCGCGTTAGGCGTTGCCAAAAAATTTGTTAATTTTGGCGCCTTTCAATGTCAGTGGTATGGCAAGTTCATGGACCCTATCCAACTCTTCCTATTAACTTACCAACGCCCTTACAGAACATTGTGCTTCAAACAGAAATACTCCAGGTCGGTTCATTTTCAAACACACGTAAGGCCCTTCGGATGAAAGTTCTCTCAGTTATACGTTTACCCATAGCCCCGTACGGAATTGTCTACACTCATAGCTTATTACCGATGTTCAAAGGTATTTTCCCCCCCTCTGGTTTCAGATCCCTCCATTAGTTTTTTTTTTTTTTAACTTAGAAAGCCAACGCAAAAACATTTCAATTTTTATTTTTAAGTACAAGTTCCCGTTATTTGATTGTGCATGGATCATAACTTTAATTAGCGCCCAACTGTAACTGTAACCTGCAGTAGCCTTTTGTTAAACTGTCAGTTTCCTATTATTTTGACAGTTTATTTTGAAAGGCCTGGATTCTGTTCTATCCAATAGAGTTTTAAAAATGTTTCTTTATATCTTGTAATTTTTTTTTGTGTGTGATATTGCAATCCCGTCCTTTGCTGGTCTTAAATAGAATTGTATTCCCGGCATAGCCAATCGAACACATTCGAACTCAATCGAACTCAATCCGTGGATTGAGTTCGATTGAGTTCGGCAATCGAACGAAATCGAACACCAGACTTTCAGTGAGTTCGATTTCCGAACAAATCGAATTCAATCGAACGAATCGAACTCAATCGAACTCAATTAAATAAAGTGTACGTTGAACCCTACCCTATTCGTCTCCAGGATATATTTGCTGTAACAGATCCCGACCTTCCCGCAGCAGGCGAGTGTTCCTCAGGTTAGCAGTACCGTCAAGAGAATGAGAGAAGAAATATCCCAGCCCAAAAACTTGTTATCGCAATAAGCTTTTTATTTGAGATATCCTTAATGCGATATAATAAAGTTATTAAGTTAAGTGGAGTTGTCTCCTTAGATCACAAATGAGCCTACATACACTGAAAACAATTTCTACTAACTAAATTAGAATTTATTTTTATCACTGCTGGCCTTGCACATTCAATGTTTTAAACACCCGCTGATCTGCAATTGCAGATCACTTTTAATTTATTAACAACATAGTTTATGGTTGAGGTGATGTGAAGGCAAAGAGTTGCGACGTTCACGGAAAGCCTCTAACACGACAATTACAAATTTCGCGTTAAATGTCACGCATACGAAATACCAATATTGCACGAAGTGCGAAGTGATAAGTTCGATATCGAATTTTTTCACGTGAAAATTAACGTGGAATTTAGGTATTGAATATTTCTTGAATCACATCGGGGTTAAGATTGTAAAATGAAAATGGATTCCTTCTGCAAATTTTCCTCTGTTAATAATGCGCGAAGTTGATTATGCTGTACACAAAAGCTTTTCTGTTGCAGTTGCATGCTGTAAACGAGAATTTTTTAACGCCACGTTGGTGGCCAATTTGTTTGAAACTGTAAAGTCTATAATGCCTTTGTTATTCTACTGTTTCTAAGGTCTTTCGTTTCGGTCGTTTCTACTCTTGGCGTAAGCGGCGTTTCCATCAGTTGACTTTGGGTTCAATTTTAAAATTTCACTTTGAAACGAAACCCTCATTGTTTTTCCTTTTCAAACATAACCCTAACTTTGAAAGCATACAAAGGCCTATTTTGATGTTTAAGTTTGTTGATTCGGTTATACGCCTTGGGCGTTCTTTACATGTTTATAAAACAAAATGGCAGTGCTTAATAATTTATTGCTTGGATTGTCTACTGTGACTCTGTTACTGACCCAACCCGTGTTAATGCGAGTTATGCGTTCCTTGCTTTTTGTATTGAACACCAACCAACTACTAAAAATTAAAATTTTTAGCTTTACACACCATTAATCTTAAGTTGACTTTAATGTAATTAAAAACAATAAAGGAAAGAAATGAATCTTTACGCAACATTTCGCGTCCGCTACCACTGACAAAGACTTCTGTAAATAAATTTTCACGAATGTATGTAAAAACATATATAATTATCTCACCAATATAATACATATAACATGATTGACAAACAGAGATGGATAACTGAATTTCCGAAAGCACCAAAATCGCAGTGGAAAGTAATGTAACCAAAAAACAAATTAAACTCACCGGTGGGCCGTAATGGTTGAAGGTGGGATCCGTTTGAAGCATGCTTTTAGCTCTGTACTTGTCCGTGGCCAAAACCTCACACAGATAAAGACCTTCCGAGTCAGGATTTGTCGCTATATTAAATGAAAAACACCTCTGCTCCCCGACGCACTTGAATGTACAGGCCAATTCATCGTCCTTAACCAAGAAAGATGCAATTTTTTCCACAGATAAATGTTTCTCTCGATCCGGCTTAAAGTTTCCAAGGTGGATTTCTTCATCTCTGTACAGAACACTTTGTTGAGAAGCCACAACAGTCTGAAAAAGGCTACAAACGGCGATGAAAGCGAATATAATTCTAAGAAACATCTTAGCTGCGAGAAAAGAAGGTGAATTTTTTCGATTTTTTAAAAACTAATTCACTACCGACAGATTTCGTCGGTGTTTGTAATCTACAAAGTATGTATAGGGTTCAACTGTGAATTAAAAATACTGTCATCAATAATTAAGAAACAGAAGGCGGATGACGCATTTGTTGCAAACACGACATGTAGAATATTTGAGAAAATTCGAGACGTAAGACTAAATCGCAAGTGAGGGTTTTACATATTACTTCTTTCATATACTCCCAAATTCTCTTGAGTGTTTAATTTATTTTAACCTGTATTTAAAATGTTAAAAGAAGGCAGTAGTTTATTGTACCTTTTATAAAATGAAGCGAATAAAATGCAGATCAAACGTTGTCACCCGTGTTTACCGATAAACTACTCTACAGAAACAACTTAATTCGAGCGCCGTTAATAATTAATAATTTATTATAATAATCGATATATACAAGTGTATAGGTGTATTTAGGACCACGAACTAGTGTTAGTGAGCAATTATAGGATGAGCATCTAGGACCGCTGGTACAATAGACCATATTCGTATTCTCGGTATTGCACTGGAACTAGCTTGCAATAATATAAAATAAAATAATAATAATAATAATAAATAATAAATCCCTTTGGTAAAATTATTGCTTTGATGATGGGGCTCGTTGGCCTTGAAAGGCCTCCTCCCCCTTTTCCACCCTCCGGGCTCTTCTGGCACAATCATTGTCATATTTGTGTCCATTCTCTGTTGATTTCAAATTTTCGTAATCCTTAAACCTTCCACTTCCACTAAATGGGTTCTGACGATTTGCAACACTTTGGAAATCGGATGTAAAGAATTTAGCTAGGCACTTGTCATGTAAACAATTTGGATGTTGGACATAAAAGACATTGAAAGAGTGATAAAGTCTCAATTGCGTGCAACTCTGCAGTGCCATTAAATGGAGCCATTGACAGTTTGACTTTCACTCGACATGACTCGATTTGTTCGTGTTTCAAAACCGTTTTCTGTTGTGCCACTTAATACTGAAGACACAACCGTCTAATAGATATGCAAAAGGTTGGAGTATTAAACCTAAAAAAAAAGGATTTTTTGTCAAGAAAAAGCTAGAAGGGGTTTCCATACACTGCACCACTATGGAAATTGGCACTGCCATTAGTGCCATATAGATAAAAACATTTTTTATCATTCAAAAGTTCAGTGATGTAGATAAATTTGCGCATAATTGTCAATTTTCACAACTAAATGAATTTTGACAGTCTGGATAACCTTAGATTAAACGTGCTTGTATGCACGCATTGGAAGATTGACAGAAGCATTAAAAAAATAAACCTGTAATCACGACAACAACGACGCTCTGACAAGCCTCGTCAGATTTAGTTGAAACACACGCAAACTATTTTAAATTATTATTTCCCTTTCCCCTGTCAGAATTAAAAAAAATGGCAAAATTCGCCCAACAGTAAGTTTAAAGCATTTGTTTACGTACGTTTGCAGGGGTGGAGAGGGGAAATTGCGTGAGAAGCGTACCTCAGAGTTGATCGGTTAGAATCGTTTGTCAATAATAGGCTTCAATTTAGCTTACATAATTTTTTGCAGACGTGGGACTGCCCTGCATATACATGTTTTTCCGCTTTTAAAGTACTTTATTCTCTTTGCAATAATTCGTACAAATATGCTCTAAATAAATTTTTTACTAGCTCGAAGTACACCTTGTTTTAAAAGTGGGAAAAGTGACGAAACAAAGGAAGTGAGGCCAAAAAACCCCAGGGGGGTACTCCGGCTTGTAAACGACGGGGATGATCGAAGGATTTTTTTGGGTTTGAAATTTTCGATTCCGGGATTTTTTGGGTTGGAAGATTTGGCAAGTATTTTTTTGGGTGACTTGATTCAAATAGGGGATTTTTTGGGGTATTAAAAAAAAACTAAAGTGCCTTGGCGCGGCCTTGGCGAATTTATGGTACGATGAATAATCAAACTCGAGCGTTATTGCCCCTCCTGGCAATTTAGGGGTAAATTTGACAAGGGATTTTTTGGGGGGTTATTTTTGGTCCAGGGATTTTTTTGGGTAATGTCGGAAGACTTAGGGATTTTTTTGGGTCCTGAGATTTGCCTTCATTCGATCATCCCCGTCATTTACAAGTCGAAGTACCCCCCCTGGGCAAAAAACACGCAAGCCATATTTCTTCGCTCGCCGTCAAGCACGTTACCTTAACATTGACAAAGCGAAGGCCAATACACCATAACCGTTGCGCACGCTGAAATGGTTAATAAAATCCGGATCAGCACTAATGATCGATCTCTTTATAGTGCGCGCCTGCAAGGAATCACGGTAGTTGTATTCATCGTTGCCAAGTCTCACGCGACCTTCTGCATGGTGTGATGAATACAACTACCTAGTCCAGTCCCTGAACTCTCTCTTCCACGCGCCCTTGATAGGGGTTGAACCCAGGCGCGCCTATAAAAGGCGCGCGGACGAGAGAGTTCAGGGACTGGACTAACAACTACCATGATTCCCTGCAGGCGCGCGCCATAGAGGGAATAGGGCATTGAAAACGTTCTGTGGTTTATAGTTTTACTACAATGGACTATAGATGTTTATTTGTTGGTGCCGACTTTTCAAAACGTTTCGTGTCTTTGCTTGGTTTATACGAAAATTCCAGTGTAACAAGGTTATTGGATTCTCGCCCCCCCCCCCCCCCCCCAAAAAAAAAAAAAAAAAAAAAAATAGACAAAACGCCGACGTGAACCAAACTTTGTTTAAAATCCACCATCCGAACCTCAAAGCAGGCAGACTCCGAGATCCGGGCCAAAATTCTTTGCTGATCCGCGATCCCCATTTTCTGAAATCGATCCAGGAACCTGCCCAATTTTTAATTATCGAAAAAATCCGCAATGGATGAGATCCAAAACGTCGATTCATAAATCTATTCACTTCCCACGAGTGGGACACTTTCCCCCCAGGGAAGTGGATTTTTTTAGCGCGCGTTACATTATGTGAATCATCTAATGAAAATTTAAATTTAAAAGGGCAGCCACGTTTTGGAAATTTGCATCGCTAATGTAGCTGTTTGAAGGCGCTTGCGCTCGACAAACAGACCCTGGGCCTGGACATTTAGTGTCGTTTTAGCAAAAGGTAGGATCCTTTTTGGTACGTATCGCTATGTAGGTATACCAAAAAAAATGTAGGTATACAAATTTGTGGCCTATGCGGGCGATAGAGAACTTTACATTCTCATTTAATTTGAAGAAAAGAGGCTGGCTCCGATTATAAACGGGTAAGAGAATAAATTTGAAATTCGTTTATTCTCGCACGCATAGCGAACTTAAAAAAATGTTTTACGAGGACGTTTGATAATTCCGGATCATTTTATTGATTGTTAATCGTTCCCAAATCTTTGTCTACCCGCGCTTCGTCATAAAAAATGCAAAGAGAAGCGATTGGATCAGTATTTGTACGGAAATATAATGGTTGTTAGCTCCGACTCCGTCTAAAGTTCTGATGATATATATATTTTTAATTAGATGCTAATTATACATAATGGATTTGTTTGTTATTCATTTTTCAAACCGTCATGTCAGGCTACTATGAATAATTGTTGGTTCTGTAAAATTATTTAAACGTGTATATAATTAAAAATGTCAGAGAGATAAAAGAATAATTCTCTAGAGAATGTAACATATACATGTAAAGTAAAATATGCAGAGTTATTGCTGTTAAATTTGAAACGGTCAGAATTCGAAAGAATGTCATAGTTACAGAATATGTTCAGAGAGAATTTTCCAGAACAATGGCGCCTTACTCTTGATTGTAATTAGCTGGGACTGCTCTTTTATCCTTCATACAGCATTGTTAATGATTTCAGTACATCAGCGCCTTTTTTACAGTTTGCTCGCAATTGGCTTGGAGCGTTGGATAAGAAATAATACAAAAGACAACGTTGCGCAAATATAAGCCCTAAAGGGCAAGGTAATTGCATTTTCCGGAATTTTTCAATATTCCAATCAAATAAACAAACGAGGATCGAAGATCGAAAAAAATATATCGAACTCCCGCGATTTGACAGTTTTATTTAGCTATTTTTTAAACAACCATGATTTTTACAGTTTTCAGTTAAGTAGGCTCAATACAGTTTACAGTACTTTCCAACTCTTATACTTTGGTGGCTCAGCCATAACCGAACGGTCTTTAAATACATGTTTGTTATTTACTTTTTCTAATTCCTTTGTTTGCTTTGTATTCCAAAGGTACTCCTGCCACAATCCATTTTTTTGGAATAAGTCGTCTAATCATAAATCATCTAAACTACGATTTCGTTAGTCGTAACAAATGGCGGCTATTCAAAGATTTATCCGATCTCGTAAGCTTCAAAGGCTTGGAAAATTTATCCTCTCAGTTGCTCTATTATCTTGTTTTATCTGGCACTATGTCTATAACTCTTCTAAACAACTGTCAAGTGGCAAGATTGATGTTGGAAATACCAGTTTACAGGTTGCAGAATCCACCACGACCCTCCCATCAAAAAAACCCTTTGTCAGCGCACTGAACGTTCACATCTGGCGAGATCTGTGTGGAGCAGAAATACCGAATTTACGGAAATCTTTGTTTTTCCCTCGTTACCCCGATAAAAGCATAAAAAGCCTTATAACTGAATTCCAGTTTAAAGACGACACTTTTGACTATGGTCAGCTTATTTGTGGCTTCGTGCACCCACCAAGTAGCTCGACATACCGTTTTGCGATAGTCTCTGATGACACGTCTGAGTTATGGCTTAGTTCAAATGAAGATCCAAATGAGAAAAAGATGATTGCGCGAGTATTCACAGAAGATGCCACTGCCTGGGTAAGAATCAACCAATTGCATAAATATCCTGATCAAATCTCAAACGATGTAAAACTTCGCAATGATAGTAAGTATTACATCGAAGTTCTTCATAAACAAGGCGCTGGGGATGGATTTGTGCAAGTGTTTTGGAAGAGCTCTCAGGAAAAGGATTTCAAGCTCATCAGTGCAGAATACTTATCGCCATATTCCAACGATGTCTTGGTTACGTCGAAGAACAAAGATGCGTTGCACAGTGTGCTGTCAGGTCGTTATCGTCACGAACTCGAGCAGAAAACGAAAATAATACCCAAAGAATACTTGAAATTTTATTCTCTGCCTTTGATTCCCAAAGATAGATACCTATCTTCGTGCGATTACAAAAATAGCATAGTAGATGGCAAAGTTGTTGCTGACTCCCTGGTGTACCCTGAAGACGATACTACCATGGGTGACCCGCAAGGCACATATACTGGGCCTAACCGAGTTGCTGACAAGGATATAATTCAAACAGTTGTGGAAAAGATTACAACTTCGCTTCGATTGAAAACCTCCAAGTAAGTAAAATGCTGCCGTCTGCCTGAAATCAAAACGTCACTCGCATTACTAGACTACTAGATTTTCGCTTAGAAATCACTTAACGCCTACCTGACAGATTAAGGGCTAACCGACCGACCGACTGACTAACAAGCTGATCATGAGTAAATGTCCAACTAAACGTCTGACGGACGGGCTATCTGTCTTTCTGTCTGTCTCTCCATCCGTCCGTTCGTCTGTCTGTCTTTCTGACTTTCCTTGTCCCCGTGAATGACCGACCGCCTGACTGACTAACTGTCTGATCAACTGTACGACCAACAGCTGAGCGACTGACGGACGGAGTATGTCTGTCTGTCTGTCTCTCGGTTCGTCTGTGTCTGAGTGGCTGACTGACCGACTGACCGACTGACCGACTGACAAGACGGCCGATTTACCAACTGACCGGCTGACTGACTTACCAACAAAACGACGGAGTGATTGACTATCTGTCTGTTTGTATCTCTGTCCGTCTGTCTGTCTGTTTGTCTGCCTGTGCCCCCGTGAATGACTAACTAACTGTCCAACTTAACGACCAACTAAACGACTGACCGAATGACCGACAGACCATCCTTCTGTCTGTTTGTCCTTGTCCCCATGACTGGCTGACTGACTGACTGACTAACTGACCAACTGGACGACCATCTGAACGACTGACTGATCGTGATGGTTTAACTGTCTGTCTGTCTGTCTGTGTCCGACTGACTGACTGACTGACTGACTGACTGACTGACTGACAAACCAACTGACTGACTGAGCGACTGAGCAACTGAGCGAATGAGCGACTAAGCGACCGACTGTCTGTCTGTCTGTGGCATTACCTGCGTATCGTTGTATAGTAGGCATTGATATGGAATAATTATTATGTAAACAAATGAAACGTGTTTTGCTTTCCATCTAGAAAGTACTTTGTAAAGAGAATACACAAAATTACGCTAAAGTCAGATCCAGCTCATGGTGATCGTTATTCTGTGGATCTGGAGCTCGGTTTAAATGACAGCAGTCAATCATTTCGCCTGTCAGAGCACGTCTTTCACAAAAAGCTCAGCGACCACTTGTGTTTTCCTGAAGGTATGGACTGGAACAACAACGCCACAATGTACTTCATAGTTCCTGTCAAGGACCAAGGAAGATGGGTTTATCATTTCATTAATGAACTTACTGTGGCCAGCTTAATGACCGGCGATAAGAATTTCCATGTCATTGTTGTTGACTTTGAAAGCCAAGATATTGACATGGTAAAGGCGTTTGACACTGATCTACTTCGCAGTAGACATACTATTATCCCACTGAAAGGCAAATTTTACAAGACGCTGGCGTTGAACAAGGCTGTTGAACGTGTTCCAAGTGAACATGATCTATTGTTATTGTTTGATCTTCATATTGATGTTCCTATTGACATTATGGACAGCGTGCGAAAGGTGAGTGAAATACTTCAAACAAATCAATATTCCTCAATTATAAAATACCTTTTCTGTCACTTACAATATACATATCTGTGTAAACGCGAGACCGAGTGCTTTTCTTTGTTGCTGTACTTGAAATATGATAAAACAAGAAAAACACCTCTTACAAACATTTTTTTAAAGGATATTTTTAAATTTTTAGTTTCGTGCTATCTTTTTCGTGCTATCCTTTTATTGTGAATTCCTTGCCTTTCAGAACACAATAGAAGGGCGCCTTGTATACTTACCCATTGTTGGACGTCTAGATTGTGACAGCACTTACGTCGATCATCAAGGATACTGGGAAATTGCAGGATATGGTCTTCTTAGTGTCTATAAATCTGACTGGATGCGGTTTGGAGGTAAGCGTATAACACACAAGTTTTCCTTGACAATTTTATTTAATTGTTTGCTTAAACATTAATGTTTACTTTACTTACCATGTCTTCTGTCATAAGTTGCATTTCTGCCTGTGAGCAATAAAAAAGTTCCCTTGGCATGTTTCAACTTTTAAGACCTAAGTTACAGCGGAATTTCCCCAGACGTGATAAATTTCGTAAGCCTTATGCACAGTCTACTTGACTAGTCTCGGCAGGTGAATTGTAATTTCTTGGGAATTAATTGAGCACCATAGGACGTATATCGTAGGTGGAAACGTTTTTCTTTATAAATTTAACTTTTGTTCGTCTGACATTTTCAAGTAGTGGCATATTTGGCTTCATTTCACGCCTCTTACCAACAGCTACTTCAAGAGCTCATGCGTATTCTCTATTTCGGTGTAGCTATATATGGCCTCTTATTTTTCACATGGCTCGTTTTCCTTTGTTCTTCCAGGCTGGTTATATTGAATAAACCCCGCTAATTAACAACTGTCTGAAAAGCTGGGAGCGGCTTTGATTGTAACAGGGGAGAGCGGGGCTGATATTCTAATTTTCCACCAGGGGAATATTAGAGTTGATAATCGCACATTCCCTCGTTGCCTAAAAATAACCCTTACTTAAATCTTACATGTTTTATGTCACAAGGAATGAACACTGAAGACTACAAGTACGAGTGGGGCGGGGAGGACAAGGATCTACTGTACCGTGTTCTTGATGCGAAGTTGGAAGTTGAACGAATCAAACATCCAGGCCTCTATCATCATTATCAGTCAAAACAAGGACAGTGGAATTAACTGAGAGACTTTGAGCGAAAATGCTGTTTATTTCATTGGCTTGTACTACCTAAGACCAGCTTTTTATTTATGTTGTTATAAGCTAACCACGGGCAACCCAATTTACGTGAACGGTGAATTTTCATAGCGTCACGATTGTGTTAATCGGAACATGACCTTTCAGTGGACGCGGTATTAGGTTATTTAGAAGCTATCGTAGATTTTAAACACTAAATAATTCGAAATATTTTAATGTAAGGTCAATGAAAACTGAAAATTAAACTCACCTCATGTGCCCGTTGTGTTTGTCAAAGTTTAGAAATAGTTATACAGAACTCTCAGGTATCACCTTCTCCTAAAACCTAAATCCCCCCTGCAGAACCGAGTCTCCTTTGTGAAATGGAATCCTTCAGTTGTTTTTGGTCTTCAAGGACGCGGTATTAGGTTATTTAGAAGCTATCGTAGATTTTAAACACTAAATAATTCGAAATATTTTAATGTAAGGTCAATGAAAACTGAAAATTAAACTCACCTCATGTGCCCGTTGTGTTTGTCAAAGTTTAGAAATAGTTATACAGAACTCTCAGGTATCACCTTCTCCTAAAACCTAAATCCCCCCTGCAGAACCGAGTCTCCTTTGTGAAATGGAATCCTTCAGTTGTTTTTGGTCTTCAAGGTTGTGCTAGCAAGATGGGTTTAATCTTGAAACTGTTTCAGATTATCGTGCAGACTATCGCTACGACTATGAATTTCCATAAAAGCTTACAGACTGAATTACAATAAAAGCTTACAGACTGAATAACAATACGCAATATTAGATTTTATAAGGTGCTGACTTTATCTGCTTGTTCACGAGAAAAAAAAAAGATTCTGCTTTCATGTATGACAACATATTCGTTTTGAAAGATTTGGTTATAGTTAAAAACTCGAACATTTGGTATCTGTTCAGCTGATCACCGCCATCATAAAAAACAGCTTCGAGTACATGTTCGAGTCAGTGTTTGTATGTCACATTACACTTACAATTACACCAATGTAAAGTTCAATGACGGCCTTCAATAAAAGATCAAAAGTTGCGGCCTCCTATCTTCTCAGTTAGATTATCAGATTTTATAAGGTGCTTACTTTATCTGCTTGTTCACGAGAAAAAAAAGATTCTGCTTTCATGTATGACAACATATTCGTTTTGGAAGATTTGGTTATAATTAAAAACTCGAACATTTGGTATCTGTTCAGCTGATCACCGCCATCATAAAAAACAGCTTCGAGTACATGTTCGAGTCAGTGTTTGTATGTCACATTACACTTACAATTACACCAATGTAAAGTTCAATGACGGCCTTCAATAAAAGATCAAAAGTTGCGGCCTCCTATCTTCTCAGTTAGATTATCAGATTTTATAAGGTGCTTACTTTATCTGCTTGTTCACGAGAAAAGAAAGATTCTGCTTTCATGTATGACAACATATTCGTTTTGGAAGATTTGGTTATAATTAAAAACTCGAACATTTGGTATCTGTTCAGCTGATCACCACCATCATAAAAAACAGCTTCGAGTACATGTTCGAGTCAGTGTTTGTATGTCACATTACACTTACAATTACACAAATGTAAAATTCAATGACGGCCTTTAATAAAAGATCAAAATTTGCGACCTCCTATCTTCTCAGTTATTTCATTTTAACGGCCAAGAAAGGAAAGAGAAGCTAGAAAGATAGAACATGCACACGGGCGATCCAAGCCATCATGATCGCCCCATTCTCGTCCCCAGAGGCCGCGATCCGTCTGGTCAGCACCAGGGATCACCCCAATCGCCGCAGTCGTTAGCAATCGTCTGTGTAATGTTCTCATATAATCGCCCCGTCACTTTTTGAAGTGAAAGAGGTTATAGAAACAATAGGGGCGATTTTATGAGAACCAGGTTAAAAAAAAAACTGGATTGTTTACGGTGTCAATTGGATTGTTTATTGTGGCATGAAGTTGCTCAAAGTTGAAAGGAATTGTCACTCAAAAATCCGAAAAAAAGCCAGTGGAATAAATCATACTTATATTTTTTGCTTTTGCGTTTGCCCGGCCGGGAAGCCTTCGGAAGCGTATAAGAAGCAATTTTGTGTCCAAGTATTCAGCGCGGATAGAAAATATCTTGAGTTGACACATGAGGTGTAAATTGTCATATCTGACGCAAAATTTTTAAATAAGCTTTAAAAGGAAAGATTGAAGGCTTTGAATTCTAGAATGATACATTTTACGCCATTTAAATTAGCTTTTAATGAAACTTGAATTAAAAAATCCAAGTCAGATGCGACACAAAAGAGATTTTGACTGATCACTAAGTGGTAAAATCGAGTTTTTTGGTGTTCTCCTGGAGCAGAAAAATTGGACACAAAACTACGTTTCTTAAAATAAACACAAAGCGCGATTCATTCAATAATAAATAAAAATAGAAAACCTTGAGGATTACATTCTCATTTGATTTGATAAAAGCAGGCCGGCCTCGCGCGTCGCTAGCTGGCCGGCCATAAGTGTGCAACCTTTTGTCCCGACTGATTATAAAGGGGTAGGATTAAGCTAAGACAAATGCTTTATGAGGATAACAAAACGATAAACGTTAGATTATTCTGGATCATTTCATCAATTGTCAATTGTTCCCAAATCGTTGTTTTCCTGCGAAGTACAGTGTCCATACTATCACCACAAATTGCAAAGTAAGGCATTTGGGTCAGAATTCTTACGCAGATATCAAGTTGTTTGTTCCGACACCGTCTTAAGTTCTGATCACAATATACAGTTCCTTCATTTTATATTTGCATGATATATTTACTGATTTTTTATTAGATGCTAATGGTTTGTTTGTTACCTATTTGAAACCGTATCTCAGGCCACACTGAATAATAGTTTGTTTAAATTTTAAGACATTTACAAATATAATTACGGAAAATTTCAGAGCGATAAAGAATAATTATCTACAGAATTTTACATATGAAGTCATATATGCCAATTTATTGCTGTCAATTTTAAAATAGACGAATTCAAAACAATATCACAGTTACAGAGTAGGTTCTGAAAGAATTTCTCAGGACAATGGCGCCACACTATAATTAAACTCTCGCACGCTCGGATCCATTAACTCCTCACCAATTCAAAACAAAAGGTGCTTTGCTTATATCGCAACACTTATGGACTTCCCACGGGGGCAAATAATAAAATTTTAGTCCTTTTTTTCTCAGTCTTTTGTCAAAACTTTAGGAAAGAGTTGAAGACGTATTCTCAAACTCATTAATAATTCATGACGTTATAAGCCAACCAGAGCGCCCCATTCGGGTCAGGTGGATGAGTTGGAAACTCAATGAAACACCAGTTGAAAATCACTAGTGTTTCATCACGTTTTCATCACTAGTGAAAAAATTGTTCTTAATCTGCATATTCATATATTACTCAAACACAGCTTTACATGAATCATTAATTTTTAATAAACAATGACCAGGAAAAACATTTCAAATTACAAACTGACAAGCCTAAGTCATTTGAAATTAAAGTTTACAGTACATTTCTTAAAGTCGCCAAAACAGACTGGCATAGTATCCATATCCATATTCTGAGAAACTTTTTCTACCTTCCGTGACACGGACTCACTGCTGGAATCGACACTAATTGTCGCATTTACCAGCTAGCCTAGTGTAAGCGGCTGAACTTTGTGCAATTCATACTCTTTAAAAACTTCACCAACCTCGAGTATTGGAACATTGACACTTCGCACTCGTTGCCAATCCTCAAAAATCCCTATTGCCCACTTATTTTTATATCTGGTAGACTTCGGTACTGCTCTCTCTACGCAAAGTTCTTCTTCCTCGATTGTTTTCGGGGAGCGAAACCTTCCTTCGGCCATGGCAAAAACAATATGTAAATCCCCTCAAGTTCACAACGCTTTTAGAATACAAATTTGGTGCAACGCGAAACTATTGGATAATTAAAAACAAAAGCTCACAAATACAATGAATGCCGACTGAATACAACAAATCACACATACAAGGCATTTTAAAGAAAAATGGGAAAAAATACGACACTGCATAATTTTGTATTGTTTCTTTAGAGAAGTCATTTCAAAAACTCGTGCATCGTGTTTCATCACGATTTCCAAACACTCGAAAACAGATGAAAGCACTCGGCCGAAGCGGCCTCGTGCTTTCATCTGTTTTCTCGTGTTTGGAAATCGTGATGAAACACTCGCACTCGTTTTTGAAATAGTACGTAAAGAAAACAAAGTGGAGCAAGTATGAGCCCAGGGCTTTTTCAGAATATTGCGGTAGTTATCGATAAGCCCCCCGTTGTACCTATAATATGCACACTGTGTGTGCGCGGTGTTTACAGCTCTCTTGATAACACATAATGCTTCTGGCAAAAAATATTTAGTGGAAATTGCCTACAGCAAAAAAGGTGGTAAGAAAAACGAGCCGAAACGATTTAATAGTGAAACCATTTTAGCGCTATTGTCAGAATTATCTTGCAGTAAGCACAAATTATACGTATCGGACCTATCATTAAGCTCTGAGCCGTGTTACGGTATATAACAAAGTACAAATTAAAAGTATAAAAATAATTTCATAAATAGTATATATTTACAATATATGTGTTTGTCTATAAATAGTATAATTTATTTATTCTGTGACATATCGTATGCGCAAAATTGTCGAACGGTATATATTTTAATTAAAGTGAAATTCTCTCTTACTATTTTCTTTCACTTTATCAGGGTAGGTTTTAGCGGTTTTGTTCTTTACTTCGGTGAACATTTTTCTTCAGTGAATTTCACGCTCAGTTCCTTTACATTATCTGCAGAGGTGGCGCAACAGGCACGATTTTCTTGACGTAAAAGAATAATAAATTCTGACTTTATTCAACTACTATGATGATTGATATTCACAATTTGTTTCGCTTTTTGTACCTTTTCTTTAAAAGCTAAATTATTTGCATAAGTTAGAAGCGCTAATAATGTATGATGCTTCTAAACATGGACGATTGCTATTGTCCAGCTCTACTAGCGTCGGCAATCTAATTACCCCTTGTCAGCAGCACTTCAGCCTCACTTTAATTTTACATTTTAACTGTTAATTTCATATCCTATATGGTTTTGAATAATTAACACGTCGAAAGGAGAAAGCAACCGATCAGATTTTGCTTACTACGAAGAGATACCTTGTATGGAAAGTTAATACCACAAAAGAGTAGAGAGGAGAAAGCTACATGATTGTAAGTTGTGACTTATGTTGGATTTCCACTGACGCGTAATTTTTAAGGTGCGTATAGAGACAATGCATAAACGACTTGCGTACATGTTTACGCAAGTCGTTCATATATTGTCTTTTAACGTTTTCACGTACGTAAACGCACGTAAAAAATTACGCGCCAGTGGAATTCCACATTAAAGCTAGATTTTACAACACTAACAGTTAGGCAATATAGCCTTCCACGAATGGAGTATAATATCTTTACACAAAGTGAAATCACCTACATTTTAACCTCTTTAATGCGGAGGCAAGAGAGATTACAGATCCATTACATACATATCACGGAGGTATTCCGTGTTACAGACGTAGAGATCTCGATGATATGAATTTTGGACTCTTTCGGGCCAAGTAAACAATAGGAAGATGTCCGTATTATAGAAGTGTCCGTAAGGGTACGTTCGCTTGTAGCAATTGCCCTTCATTCTGTGCGCCAATGCTAAAAGAGGAGAAGAGAACTAATCAGTCCTCTATCCTGCGGCGAGCTAGTAACAACTGAACAGCCACCACACTGAGTCGAGTATTCTGTTTCTCTGTTGTGGAGCTTACAAAATATAAACATAGTCATTCACCGAAATTTATTTTACACAAATAATATTCGTGGATACATTTCATCGTCACACGTGTTTGCGTAGATCAATACCGTTGTCACGGATGCGAAATTAATTCGATGCACACTATTTTCACGCAGTCTATTTCTCCTTTATATGCCGTGCGTTCCTATTTTCTTGAATTAACGCTGGGCGGGAAAACGGGAAAAAACGCCAGGCCCACAAGTTGGTTCTAGCATTAAGTAAAGGGCACGGTGTTTGCTCGAATTAATTTGTTAGGTTTAATTGATTCTCCACAAACACAATTTGGATAACTTATATATCACAGTCGAGCAAAAAGGCATGTGGTTGCTTGACTTGACACCTTATTCTCAGATAAAAATACACACAAGATTATAGTTAAAGATACTTTTAACAATAATTGCTAATTGTTGTTAGAGGTATGACCCTTATAAATCTGGGGTAGCGAGTAAAATATTGTAAGTAAATAAATATAAATTAGTATAGTGTTGACATTATATTAAATAATATTCAAAAGCACTATACATCCTAATTCATGCATGGAATGGATAAGAACTCGAGAAGAACAAAAGCCAGTTATATTACAACTACAAAACACCACCAGTATCCATTTTCACAATAATTATGCGTTCTTTTGGGAATTAATTCCTCGCGAAGTGAGGCCGAAGGCCGAGCGTAGCGGGGTGTATAATTTTGTCCCTCAAAGGGCTCAGGCGGGATCAAATCTCGTGTGGAGTTTACGGTCATATTTCTGAGCTTGGTGTGTGGCGGAAATGACATCACACGGCCGCGCGCTGGTGGCCTAATGGTACGGCAGCCCAGAAGGGTCACCAACCGTTTTTGTTTTTGTTTCTTTGTTTTTCATTTTTGTTTTAATGCTTTTCCTTTTCATTTTTGTTTTCATTTTTGTTTTAATGTTTTTCCTTTTCCTTTTTGTTTTTGTTTTTATATTTTGTTTTGACCAGCCGTTTTTTTTGTTTCTTTCTTTATTTTTCATTTTTGTTTTAGTTGTTTTCCTTTTCATTTTGGTTTTTGTTTTTCATTTCATTTTTTTACCAGCTGTTTTTTTCATTAGAATATTCTTCTGGTCTGGAACAGATATATTGATGATATATTTTCCCTATGGAACATAGACAAAAAAAAGATAAACCTGTTCCTTGAACTAGCTAACAATCACCATCCGACCATAAAATTTACGGCTGAGATTTCAGACACAGAGATCACTTTTCTGGATACATGTGTTAACAAGGGCGAAAGCAAGAGAAGATCTATCCTCGACGTGCGCACACATTTCAAACCGACAGAGTCATTTCAATACACAGAATTCTCCTCCTGCCATCCTTCAGGAGTCCGGAAAGGTTTCATTAAAGGCGAAGCCCTTAGACTTCTTAGAACGAATTCTTCAGAGAAAACTTTTGAAGAAAACACTACACAATTTAAACGAAGACTGCGGGCGAGGGGTTATCCAGATAACCTTTCGGAGAAGATTCTGTCAGAAGTTAAATTTAGCGAAAGAATGTTGGCTCTACAAAATAAACAAAATACGCGCAAAAGAATTGTACCTTTCGTAACAGAATATCACCCTTCTGTGCCTAATCTTAAGAATATTCTAATGCCAGTGGCACCTAATAGAGAATTAACCAGTGCTAAGAGAAATATTTAAAGACTCTCCCATCCTTTCTTACAAAAAAGGGAGGTCGTTAGAGCAAAACTTTGATGGCCTACAATACAAATCTTGACCAATGGGAGTCGTGTTTGGCCTGTCTCTTTTACTTGCCATCATTGCAAAAAAAATTAAAACAGCTGGTAAAAAAATAAAATGAAAAAACAAAAACAAAAGTGAAAAGGAAAAATAATAAAATCAGCTAGTAAAAAAATTAAATGAAAAAACAAAAACAAAAATGAAAAGGAAAACAATTAAAACAAAAATGAAAAGCATAAAAACAAACAAAAACAAAACAGGCTGGTCAAAACAAAATATAAAAACAAAAACAAAAATAGGTCACCAAGGGTGACATGAGTCTAATGCCGTATGGCATAGTGATACAGATTGCGCGGTTTTCGTAAGCCGGTTAAAATTGGTTAGAGGTTTGTGTTCGGGAGTTTAATTTAAAATGCTTATAGCAAGCTAGGGGCATCGTGGATGATTATGGATGAAAACGAAACAGTCATAAATGTTATATGCTTCACAAAATTTAAAGTATGAACAGGAGTTGATGTTACTTCTTCCGTATTGTCCGTAAAAGCAGAAACGATTAAACATTCGGACAAGATTGCGTGACGATTTACAAAAAGCATGTTCATTACAACAAGGGTTGAAGAACTTCACATCGTTTTCTTTCAGATTTTTCACCATTTTGATGATGACTCTTGAAACAGATTTTGCAATAAAAGCACTTGAAATAGTGACTGTTACTCCATTGTACTGTAAGCACTTAGTGACAGATTTTCCTAAAAACGGGTGTAAATGCTCACGTCAATATAATGATGACCTTTTGAACGCTGGAAACTAGGCAATTATGCATCAGTCAAATGAAACCCCGGCCCCCCGACCCCCGGGACTTAGCGGGGATTTAACGCGTCCAAAGCCGGGATTTAACGCACTTTTAATGGCGTGTTGGCCCCGGTGGGCGGTGGATTTAACAAAATGTCAGTAGACCGGGGGCGTGGAGCGGTGATTTAACAGCACACGATCACCTGAAGCGGGGACGACACCTGGGGTTTAACATGAAAAACTAAATGTTTCCTCTGAAATATTCATTCTGAGGAATCCGTTCTAAGAAGTCTCCACGCTTTTCCCTTGATAAAGCCTTTCATGACGCCTAGCAGATGACACGAATAGCAATTCGTGTATTTAAACGTCTCTGTAGGTTTGTAATGTGTTCGTTGGTATAGACTCCTTGTGGAATCTGCCACCTTCGCACACTATCGTCTTTCAAGAAAGTAGTTTTGTTTCTGAGATTTCAGCCGTGAATTATATCGTAGGATGAAAGCTGTTTGCCTTTAGAACAAATTCTTCTATTTTGTGTCTTCTTTTGTCCCAAATTGAAAAGACGTCGACAACGAATCGTTTCCAAAGGATGGGTTCATTGCTACTTTGTCTGAATGTTTCGTTTTCTATTTTGGCCATGAAGATGCTACGGCGTTTTTTGTGCCCATGGCTGTTTGATGGGTTTAAAGATAATATTTTCCATTGAATTGGAACGAGTTTTCTTGAAAGATCAGACTGAGCATCTCTCTTAAAAACCTGTTAGGTGCGGAACGGGCGCGTTTCCTTGATGAAATTCTTCGTATGCTTCGCACAGTGTTTAAAATTGAGACAAGGAAGGCTTTTTAGGCTGTGTAATCTTCTCAATGAAGTTATTAAAGTCTGTCGTACGAAGCTTGTTTCTGTGCTAGTGGCTGAAGTAGACGGTCAACAAAAGCTGAAATACGCACTTTAGGGCAATCAAATCCCGATGTTACCTTCCGAGAGGTGTGTTTATAACTAGCTAATTTCGGGTTTGAAATTTGGCAGTTTTGTGACTCTGACTACGAAAATCGATTTTCTTAAATTTCTCAAAGTAAAAGGCTTTTGGCGGAAACAAACTATATCAGGTTTCTTTCCAACCTTATAGCTATATATGGGCAATCAATAAAAGAAATCGATTTTTCAACTCCTGCAACAAAATCAAGATTTTTGCCCGGTATTTCCTACAAGTCGCTCTTGAGTTGTTTCTTTATTTGGGTCGGATTCCACCGCGATGCGGGGCTTTTAACAGACGTCTTGGCCCCTAGGGCGGGGCAATAAGCCGGGTTTTAACACATGGTAGATGTTAAATTCCCCGGTAAGTCCCGGGGGTCGGGGGGCCGAGGTTTCAATTGACTGATGCATTATTATCGAGCTACCATACACAGGAGCGAAGACTGTTTATCATGATGTACAAATTTCGCGAATCATCACTTCCATATCAATGTAACCATTTTATGATTTTTCTAGCTGTAAGAAGAACTTAAGATCTCTGAGAGTCGTAAAAGCATGAAATTCGATTTCAGTGTATGGCAAAGGCCGGGACAGTGTAATACTGCAAAGCGGCCAAACAAACGCATTTTGATTTAGTCGCGTAACTTGATTTACATTTATCCATGTACATCTTTTATTTTTGAAGGTTTTTGTTTGCACTGTAAAGAAAAAATTGGTCAAAATTCGAATGACTTAAATACAAAATACGAGGTAAAGTTTTCTATTTTTTAAAACAAAATAAATATTTGGTCGCATTGTGTAAATAAACGCGAGTCGCCGTCGAAATATTTTTTCTCAAAGACGTCTTGCTTTTTAAGCAAGACGAAAACACAAGTGCTTAACTGAACTGAAAACGAAGATTTATTTTCACAAAAAGCTTACAAATGTCTTAACTGGAAAATTATTTCGTCCTGTTCAAGTGTTGAATAATCGTGACTTGAGAAAGAACTTTTAATTATGCGTGGGAACACGTGTCGCTGATTGGCTGTTTTTAATTGAAACTAATCGTGCGTGTCCGTACGGAGTCCGTTCTTGCAGCTGATCATTGTTTTCTACATTACAGCGAACGATTATCGATCCCGAACCATTCCCTTGGGATTGCTAACAGCTTTTTTTCATATAACAAAGAGTCTAATGCGCATGCGCAAAGCGCACGCAAGCATTAGACTCAAAAATGAAATGGAAAAACATTAAAACAGAAATGAAAAACAAAGAAACAAAAACAAAAACGGTTGGTGACCCTTCTGGGCCGGAAACAAAAACAAAAACGGCTGGTGACCCTTCTGGGCCGCCGTATAATGGTGTGAGGCGTCGAACTTGAAATCAGATCTTCGGGACTGAGGGCGGGGGTTCGAATCCGGCTAGGGTTTTTTTTTTTTTTTTTTATTAATTTTTTTTTGTGGGTTCGAATCCTGAGCCTTTCATTTTTATCGTTTTTCTTTTCGGATTAAAATAACACTGATTTCCACATAATACTCCCTCAACGCCTATTCAGGCTATAAACCTTTCATCGCCATCAGGGGCGCGCGGGCGGAGGCTTCGAATCCTCCTGCCGTTCGTTCTTCTTTTTTTTTTTAATGCCCTCAAATAAATGTCCAAAATGCGACTATCCAATAATTTGTCGATGATTTTGAAAATAGCCTGCGCTTCCCAACGCTTTATACCTGTTTTCGAACCAGAAAGAGCCGCCATCTTCAAAGCGGAGTAGACCCTGGGAACGAGGGTGTCGCGGCCATGCCCAATCTCGAGCCCAGAGTCCGTCTAGTCGGTCAGCGGTACGGGACGGACTCTGGGAAACTGGAATTGATCAGATCAATTTCAGGTCGATTTCAGGTACACCTTGGTCTTCCGGATTTTATTGCGCATGCTCTCAGGTCTAAGCGGAAGTAAATTTCCCAGAACGGAAGTAAATCGAGAAAGTTGAACTATTTCTATTACACTATCGACAGAACTGGTGTTCAAGAGAGGGAGTTAACAAAGGAGCGTCTGGTGTTTTGATTTCCGTTAGTCTCTTTCTTGAGCATACTGCTATATTGGTTTTAAATCAAAGATCTTGTATGCCTTCCAGGATTCCGCCTGTGAAGACTGCGTGCGTGTGTCAGTTGTTGCTTTGCAGACGACGGCGAAGAAATTTACATAATGCACAACGCATGGACAAGCTATTGTTCTGTTGATAAAAATTTTTGTTTGGCGACTTTCGTATATTTCAGAGGCTTCTCGCTGACAGCGCATCTTTTCGTGATAGATTGCATGTTTTCGAGCAAATAATTTTTTCCTCGTCGAATGGCGGTAATATTAATAAAGACGTTAAAGGCCACACCGGTCAACGCTATTCAAAAGGTGTAATTAGCATTTCGGCGACACAGCTCGTGCACACAATTCACGCAATTCACGTGCACACAATTGTACAATTCCTTTTTTCCAGCAAAACAACAACGCGTCATGTTCAAATTCTGCGTTATTAGTTATTATTTTGAATCGAGCACCGTCTGCGATATTCAGTTTTTCAACCATAACTGAGATTTGAATGAAAACAGTAGTTCTAGCGAATTTTGTAAGTCAACTATAAATTGAGTTTTCAATCGACCTTGTCCTTGGTGACGCCGTCGTTGTTGTTTTAAAATTCCGTTCAGAATTGACGTTTAAAGGAAGTCCTTTTTTATTCATGGGTATCTTTTGAGTTGAAAAATGGTAGAATTAGAAAATACTTCATTTATGTAGCGCCATATCACGAGTTCTTAGGTGTTTTACAAAATTAAGGTGATACATCTGAACATTTGACCATGGAAAACAAAAAATGTTTTTCCAGGGTTTCCGGTTTGGTTTACTTCCGGGGAAGATATTCAGACTTCCGTGTTGATTTCTATTGTTCTGTGAGGACCAGTAGGCAACTGAATTAAAATTCAGTTTCCCAGAGTGAGTCCCGGCGGATCGCGGAGCCGGGGGTCACTCTGGGCTCGAGATTGGGCCATGCCCGTTACAATTCAATTAATGTTCAACTTCAAATAATCCACTCCTTATTTATAACACCCCCCCCCCCCCCCCTCACCAACCCAGAGCTTCGCGAGGCCCTGCGAGTCACGTATTACTAGTATTCCATGTATTCCGTTATTCCTAAACCGAAATGAAAATAGCCAGAATAGTCCTAAAAGAATGTGCTCTGCGTACCACTAAAGTATCACTGAATAAACGTTGGGTGATCCCCCAGGAATAAGTGCATTGTAATGGCTTACAAAAATGAAACAGAAAAAATTAAGTTAAATTAACTCAACTCGACTCGACTCGCATGAAAATCTCGCATGATAAACTCAAAAATTCTCGTACTTTATCGTTTGTAAAACAACGTTAGGAAACAACCGACCGAAACAACTGGGGGGTCCTCGGTCGGATTTGTGTTTTTCTTTTAATCCCTTTCGCGTTGAAATCTGCTTACATCTATAAAAATCTTTTCAGTTGTGTAATAAACATCTTATTTATCGAGCTTGCTCGAGACCGTTCTGGGGGAATATCAGCCGTCAGTCATTTGACCTATTTAGAACAGAGCAAATACTTATTGATGTGTAAAGGCGGGACGGGGGTTACAATTGACAAAGGAGAACCGGACCAAATGATCGAACAAGGAAAGGCTGGTATATAGAGCAAGTTTCAGTTGAGTGCCTTAAACCAAAACCAAAGTTGTCACTCTGGCCAATCACAAAGGATACAGACAAGCTAGAGTACTAATCAAACCTCGAAGCGAATACATGTAGTCGAGAAGAAGCGCGGGAAAACGTGTGTGAGCGAGTATCAACTGGTTTTACTTCTGATTGGCTGAGAAAGTGGTGTGAGTGTTTTAGACCACTTACTAAGCTTAGTAATGCAAGACCAAAACAAACTCGAATCACTTTCTACAAATTGCCCTATATAAGGCAGATGATTACTTTGAATGAAGATCGTTTATTATATAGTTAAAAAGCATGCCTCTATAAGAGGGGGTTTTTCCAGAAAAGACCACAATCTATCTGTCAATCAGCAGAAGACGAGGCAAAATTTTGCTTCACTGTAATAATAAGCGGGCATTTTTTTGGGCCAGCGCTTTTCACACCAAATGGTATCTCCTTCACATACCTACAAAGGTTTTGGCACATTTGAGTAATCCTTAAAAAAAACTGCAATACAAATCAGCAGTCAGTTGACCTTTTATAACATGTACCTAAATGAGAGTTTTCATTATCGTTTAAGATTCTTCAACCAGTGAAATCCCTCACCCTTTTTCGGAGAGACTTTGCGGACCTCCAATATAGTATAGGAACCCTTTCCGGACTCTGGTTGAGTGTAATTCACAGCCATAACCATACGGTCTTTAAATACATAGAGGATATTACATGGTTGCGCGGAGATATGAAATTTATCTTCGAGTGTTCAAATCGATATCTCACGAGTGAGCGCAGCGATCGAGTGGGATATTGATTTGAACACGAGAAGATAAACTTCATATCTCCAAGCAACCATGTAATATTCTGTTTATTATATAAACCTACTAATTACGATGTTTTTGACGATTTTCCGAAGATTTCCGACCATTTTCCGAAGATTTCCGAAAATTTTCAAAATGTTGTCCGAAGGTCGTACGAATGTTTCCGAACATTTTCCGAACTTTTCCGAAAATTTCCGAAGATTGCCGAAGATTGGCGAGGAAGATCCGAGGATGTTTCGACTTAATATCGATTTTCTTTGGCACATTAAGCATTGAAACAGGGCAAACTTGCCAAAAAATGTTCCGAAATCGATATCTTCACATGTGAAAATAACATGTTATTTTCACGTGTGAAGATATGATTTTTTCGTGCGAAAGATTTCCTGGTATTTCACTGATGTTTATATAATAAAAGAATTTAATTTACTAATCCTAATTTCTTTGTTCGATTTAATGTCCCAGGTACCCCTGTCACAATCCAGTGTATAAATTATTTGGGACTACAGTCGCCTGAACTACGATACCCTGCGACTCGCACCATATGGCGGCTGTTCAAAGATTTATTCGATCTCGTAAGCTTCAAAGGCTTGGAAAGTTTATCCTCTTCGTTGCTCTATTATCCTGTTTAGTCTGGCAATTCGTGATTAAATTTTCTAAACAACCTTCGAGTCGCAAGATTGATGTTGGAAATACCAGTTTACGGGTTGCAGAATCCATGGTAAATGGGACGCTCCCATCAGAAAAACCCTTTGTTAGCGCACTGAACGTTCACATCTGGAGAGATCTGTGTGGAGCAGACATACCGAATTTACGGAAATCTTTGTTTTTCCCTCGTTACCCTGATGAGAGCTTAAAAAGCCTTATAACTGAGTTCCAGTTTAAAGACGACACTTTTGACTATGGTCAGCTTATTTGTGGCTTCGTGCACCCACCAAGTAGCTCGACATACCGTTTTGCAATAGTCTCTGATGACACGTCTGAGTTATGGCTAAGTTCAAATGAAGATCCAAACGAAAAAAAGATGATTGCGCGAGTATTCACAGAAGATGCCACTGCCTGGACAAGAATCAACCAATTGCATAAATATCCTGATCAAATCTCAAACGATGTAAAGCTTCAGAATGATAGTAAATATTACATCGAAGTTCTTCATAAACAAGGGGCTGGGGATGGATTTGTGCAAGTTTTTTGGAAAAGCTCTCAAGAAAAGGATTTCAAGCTCATCAGTTCAGAATACTTATCGCCATATTCCAACGATGTCTCGGTTACGTCGAAGAACAAAGATGCGTTGCATAGTGTGCTGTCAGGTCGTTATCACCACGAACTCGAGCAGAAAACGAAAATTATACCCAAGGAATACTTGGAATTTTATTCTCTCCCTTTGATTCCTAAAGATGAATACCTCTCTTCGTGCGATTACAAAAATAGCATAGTGGATTCCAAAGTTGTTGCTGAATCTTTGGTTTATCCTGAAGACGATACTACCATGGGTCTGCAAGACACAGATGCTTGGCCTAACCGAGTTGCTGACAAGGATATAATTGAAAGGGTTGTGAAAATGATAACAACTTCGCTTCGATTGAAGACCTCCGAGTAAGTTTAATGCTGCCAACAGCCTGACTGCATTTTTTATGGTTTAAAAGTTTCGCTCAGAAATCACTTAACTCCTGCCTGACAATTACAGCAAGGCGCCCAAAAGTGTGACCATTATTCACATTCTTTCGTGCAGATTTAATCCAATCAAAAGCCGTGGATAGCTTGCAGTTGACTTCTGATTGGATTAAATCTGCACGAAAGAATGTGAATAAATTAAAAGTGGTCACACTTTTGGGCGCCTTGCTGTAAGGGCTGACCGACTGACGGACCGACCGACTGACCAACCTATTGACCGACCGACCGACCGACCAACCGACCAACCGACTGACTGAATGACTGACTGACTGAACGACTGACGGAGGGACTATCTCTCTGTCTGTCCGTCCGTCTGTCTGTCTTAATTGTCATATTGTCTCTCTTCTTCTTCTGTCTGTCGTCTGTCTGTCTGACTATCTGTTTATGGCATTACCTGTATATCGTTGTATAGTAAGAATTGGTATGGCATTATCATTTTGCTAACAAATAAAACGTGTTTCGCTTCCCATCTAGAGAGTACTTTGTAAAGAGAATACACAAAATTACGTTGAAGTCAGATCCAGCGCATGGCGATCGTTATTCCGTGGATCTGGAGCTCGGTTTAAATGACAGCAGCCAATCATTTCGTTTGTCAGAGCACGTTTTCCACAAAAAGCTCAGCGATCACTTGTGTTTCCCTGAAGGTATGAACTGGAATAACAACGCCACAGTGTACTTTATACTCCCTGTCAAGGACCAAGGAAGATGGGTTTATCATTTCATTAATGAACTAACTGTTGCCAGCTTAATGACCGGTGATAAGAATTTCCATGTCATTGTCGTTGACTTTGAAAGCCAAGATATTGACATGGCAAAGGCATTTGACACTGATCTACTTCGCAGAAGACACACCATTGTCCCACTGAAAGGCAAATTTTACAAGACGCTGGCGTTGAACAAGGCTGTTGAACGTGTTCCAAGTGAACATGATCTATTGTTTCTGTTTGATCTTCATATTGATGTTCCTATTGACATTATGGACGTCGTGCGAAAGGTGAGTGAGATACTTCAAACAAATCAATATTCCTCAATTATAGAATACCTTTTCTGTCACTTACAATATACATATCTGTTCTTTTAAAAATAATGTTTTAAAACCTCGTGCTTCGCATTTCATTGAAATTCTAAACGCGAGACCGAGTGCTTTCCTTTGTTGCTGTACTTGAAATATGATAAAACAAGAAAAACACCTCTTACAAACATTTTTTTAAGGATTCTTTTTAAATTTTTAGTTTCGTGCTATCTTTTTGGACGACACATAGCCATAAAGCATATGAGGTCAGGGGTAACAGTTTTTAAAGGAATGATATTTCTTTTAAATCCCCTTTTATTGCTGTTTGATCTTCATATCGATGTCCCTATTGACATTTTGGACAGCGCTCGAAGGGTGGGTGTGATACTTTAGACAATTCAATTTTCCTTATTAGTCTAATCTCCCTTTACTTACAATATAAACCAGTTGAGAAACTCTGAAAATCCGTATTCTGTCTTTATGCTTTAGAATTAAGTAGTATTTCAAAAACTCATGTTTCGCGTTTCAATGAATTTAATTATAAACGCAAGAAGAGCAAGTGCTTGGAAATACAATAAATAAAACAGGGGCAACTACGTATATGAGATCTGACTGCTCTAGCAGAGATAAATACGGCCTTTTTTAGTTCTTATTACTATTGCCTTTGTACTGAATTTATATTAAAAAGTATGCTGTTCTAGTTTTATGCATATGCTACACTTTTGGACTCTTTATGCTACACTTTTTCATATTATACATTGTTATAAATCATATGAGGAGAGACTAGTCCCAAATGTTAAGAGGACATATGCACAAATTTCAAACAAAAATGAAAATTCTTGGCAAGAGCCCTGTAATGGATTTCGCTCATTCTCTTACCATGGGTAGGCCTTAATATAAAATAAATCACAGTATACTTTGTTTGGCTAAATATCGATTTGTTTTCGAGAAAATCGATAATTCTAAAATCCAGCAAAATTGACGCTTTCGGAGCTCAAAATTTATGCCGAGTTTGTTAGCTTCGCGTCGAAAAATAAAGCACTCTGGAAGAAAAATACCTATTTAATATCGAAGAATAACATCAAATTAGTACGTCGAAAGCAATTTCTGCTCTTAAAGTCCTTTTATTTACAAAATATAATTAAGTTTATTCGACACACTTTTGATTTAATTCAAAATAGGTCAAACTTATCGCTTTATTTAAGTATGAGCGAAGCGAAATAAATGGCCGAAAATTTGGTATTAGACAGATAAATGATTGTTCTTTTCGATACTAAAAGGATTTCCTGGAGAAATGATTTAGTGCGATGCTTTCAGATCTCAAAGTTGCTTAAAATTCGTTAATTTAACCGACCGTGACATTGTTGATCTTATCAACATTATGTAAACATTCCACGCAAAGGTTAATTTTCCCCATGTGAACTTCAACTGAGTAAAATAAAAACATAGACTTGCTTACCGTGGTGTTCGCTGATACATTGTAAATCCTGTTTTCCTCATTTACGACAAAACCTAAGCCCTCGGCGAAGCTGTTATCCAATTTTCTTGACGCGCCATTTGTAACTGATTTCCACGTCTTGAAGTGACAGTTCTTTTCCATGCATTCTTGAAAACAGTCCTGAGTCTTAACTGATCAGTGTAAACAGGAATACGAAGTACTTTGCTTTAAATCAACTTAAAGCTTAGCAGCAGTGGTAGATAAATCGATACGGCCGGCGAATCTTCGTTTCGAAAACCGCCATTTGAGATTTGTCGGCCCTTTGTCCTGCGGTATGCAGATAATTAATTCACACTTGAGTAACTTCCGGCACATGAAATCGACAACCACCGTGACCAGAAAGCACCCTGCTTTTTGGTGATTGGTTGAGGCACTATTTTTATCATTTTAACATAAGCTCTCAATGAAAAACTTTTGGGCTGAGAGAGTTGTTAAATGGTTGTTAAATGGTTGCATGAAAGCGCTTTTAACTTCCGGGTCGAAAGTTCTTCTGTTGCGTTGCTTCGCTTTGCTGCATATTTTTTATCCAGTTCTTACCCTTGTTCAAATTCTTGATTAGGCTAAGGCAAAACAGTTGTAGAGTCAACTCTCCCTTATTGAAGATCTCTATAAGACGGACACCTGGTGTTAGTCCTGTCCTTGCCGTTTTTTCAGTCATTTTTATACTCTAACCAGCTAGGCTACGTTTACACGGGACCGGACCGGAGCCGTTCCGAACTGGACCGGACCGGATCGGCCTCTGTTTACACGGAAGCGTTTGGCACCGATCCATGTGTTTACACAGGACGGTTCTGGAACCGGTCCGGAACGGTTCCATAACTTGACCTGCAAAATAGCAGGTCCAGTTTTGGTTCCGTCCCGCACCGGTTCCAGAACGGCCCCGTGTAAACAGAAGGCCTATCCTATCCGTGTAATTAGAAGGCATATCCTATCCGAAAATCGGACCGAAACGTTCCGGACAGTAGCAGTGGTTGATAAATCGATTCGGCCGGCAAATCTTCTTTTCGAAAACTGAGATTTGTCGGCCCTTTGTCATGCGGTGTGCAGATAATGTATTTCACACTTGCGTAACTTCCGGCACATGAAATCGACAACCGCCGTGACCAGATCCCAGATAGCACCCTGCGTTTTGGTATAGTATTGGTTGAGGCACCATATTATTGCTATATTAATATAAGCTCTAAATGAAAAACTTTTGGGCTGAACATGTAATTAAGTTTCACTTTAGGTAGCTACCGTTTGTGAAAGTTGCTAAATAGTTGCATGACAGCGCTTTTAACTCCCGGGTCTAAGGTTCTTCTGTTGCGTTGCTTCGCTTTATAGTTTTTTTTTTTGTTCTTACCTTTGTCCAAGTTCTTGATTAGGTCAAGGCAAAACAGGTGAAAGCAAAATCTAAGATGTTATCGTTGGATCCGTCTTCCGTGAATGTTAAAAAATATGACCATGTATATATTCTGTTGGGGTCCGGCGTAAACAAGGGAAGGTGCCCCCCGCCAGAGCTTGCGGGGAGGGACAAGCGCCTCGCCGTCAGGGAACCCAAATGTTTTAAAAATATCATAGTCATTATATAAATATTTTGTTTTTAAACCTGTTTTCCGGTGTGTTTTTGAGTTGATTTGGAAGCTATTAGGGGAAAACGGTTTAAGTCTCAAGTATTATCCGCGGTCTATTCCTTCATAAATAAGACGGTTATAATTATAATACGACTCAAGTTTCCAAACAACAAGAGATATAAAGTAATAACTTTATAATCACCTTAATTCTCAATTCAATAGGCGAACTTTATTAGGAAGGAGTTGTCGAAGCTGGGGTATTCCCCAAAAACGGCTCTGTGCCGTCCAATGAGGTCGTGGTTTTGGGTTCCCGATCTAGAACGGGATTTTCAATATCAGACGATATCTAGAACGAGATATGGTATTTTGAACACACAAAAGTTCCAAAATATCAGCAGCCAAAACGGGGTGACTTGTTTCTAGAACGCGGTATCTTTTGAATGCAAGTTCTTTCTAACTGAATACCAGAGGCCCTTCCAATTACGCTGGTAAAAAGGGAATGTTATGCTTCTAACAATGCTTGTTTTTTGTCCGATATAATGCTCAACTGTAATTATGCTCATTTTTTTTTTAATAATGCTACTTTGGTATAAATGCTTTGTTGTACTTTGCAGAAATAAATACAAAATATGGCATCACGTCAGAAGTCCATAACAAACTTCTGATTACGTGTACTTTTCTTCACCTAGCTTAATCTAATGAAGTGAAAAGCACCCTTTCCTTAATTTTTACACCAATAATTTTTTATACAGTCATAAATGTTCAGCGTTTTATTATAAATTGTTTACCGTGACTGGTATTACAACTGCATATACATGATATATGGTCCCTTTTTTCCCCACCCCTTCCCCACCTTTCCTTCCCGCTTTTATTTCGCCCAATCCTCCACAGGAGAAAGAAGGAGAGCTTGTTTACAGGCTAGACTACACAGCGGAATATATATTTTTAACTGACATTCACGGGAGACGGATCCAACGACGCCATCTAAGGCTTTGTGTACAGCCAACTCTCTCTGAAACGGGTACCTTCGGGACCGGCTCCAACTCAGTTCGTCTAAAAGAGATCTCCGTCTTATAGGGATTTTAACGTCGTTTCAAATTTTCCACTGAAGAAGGGACAAGAATTTGAACAAGGGTAAGAACTGGATAAAAAATATGAAACAAAGCGAAGCAACGCAACAGAAGAACTTTCCACCCGGATTTCATGCAACCATTTAACAACTCTCTCGAACGGTGGCTAACTGAAGTGAAACTTTATTACAAGTTCAGCCCAAAAGTTCTTCATTGAGAGCTTATGTTAAAATGATAAAAATAGTGCCTCGACCAATATTTCGAAAAGGAGGGTGCTATCTGGTCACGGTGGTTGTCGATTTCATGTGCCGGAAGTTACTCAAGTGTGAATTAATTATCTGCATACCGCAAAACAAAGGGGCGACAAATCTCAAATGGCGGTTTTCGAAACGAAGATTCGCCGGCCGTATCGATTTATCTACCACTGCTGCTAAGCTTTAAGTTGATTTAAAGCAAAGTACTTCGTATTCCTGTTTACACTGATCAGTTAAGACTCAGGACTGTTTTCAAGAATGCATGGAAAAGAACTGTCACTTCAATACGTGGAAATCAGTTACAAATGGCGCGTCAAGAAAATTGGATAACAGCTTCGCCGAGGGCTTAGGTTTTGTCGTAAATGAGGAAAACAGGATTTACAATGTATCAGCGAACACCACGGTAAGCAAGTCTATGTTTTTATTTTACTCAGTTGAAGTTCACATGGGGAAAATTAACCTTTGCGTGGAATGTTTACATAATGTTGATAAGATCAACAATGTCACGGTCGGTTAAATTAACGAATTTTAAGCAACTTTGAGATCTGAAAGCATCGCACTAAATCATTTCTCCAGGAAATCCTTTTAGTATCGAAAAGAACAATCATTTATCTGTCTAATACCAAATTTTCGGCCATTTATTTCGCTTCGCTCATACTTAAATAAAGCGATAAGTTTGACCTATTTTGAATTAAATCAAAAGTGTGTCGAATAAACTTAATTATATTTTGTAAATAAAAGGACTTTAAGAGCAGAAATTGCTTTCGACGTACTAATTTGATGTTATTCTTCGATATTAAATAGGTACTTTTCTTCCAGAGTGCTTTATTTTTCGACGCGAAGCTAACAAACTCGGCATAAATTTTGAGCTCCGAAAGCGTCAATTTTGCTGGATTTTAGAATTATCGATTTTCTCGAAAACAAATCGATATTTAGCCAAACAAAGTATACTGTGATTTATTTTATATTAAGGCCTACCCATGGTAAGAGTATGAGCGAAATCCATTTAAGGACTCTTACCGACAT
The DNA here is from genome assembly GCF_052425735.1 of Oculina patagonica. NCBI lineage: Eukaryota > Metazoa > Cnidaria > Anthozoa > Scleractinia > Oculinidae > Oculina > Oculina patagonica. The sequence goes on along the minus strand of NC_135761.1, from coordinate 58,709,532 downwards.
ATGTTTGACCGTAGGAAACCTGTGCTCTTAAAAGGGCTTCAACCCAAATGTCACGAGCTTTAAAAACAGTGTTGGGAGAAAAGACCTAACACGTCTTATAAAATCTGAGTGTAAATGTGATATATGCAGCTAGGACGATTTAAATTTTTAATTCTTAACTGCAATTTTTATCTTACACCTACTTTTATTGTAAAATTTTATATTTTACTCTCATTTATTTATTTATTTATTTATTTATTCATTTATGTATCTATTCATCTGTGTATTACGGTTCTTTTTTCTTAGAATTTAAGTCTAAATATTTTTAACTTTATCTATCTTAGTAGATTTTAATGTAAATAGTGTCCCTAATTAGTTTTTTAAAGCTAAATACCTTGACACTATTCAAGCAATAGAGGACTTCTTCCTCTATTGCTTTTATAAAATATTTTTCAAAAATAATTCGAAAAATGAAGGGGATTTAGTTTATTTACTTCTTGATTTAAATAGATTTTCTCAAAACGCGCATTTGACAACACATGAACCAATCAAAATTCGTGTTATAAGAGTTCAAGTAAAATTTGTGGCAAGTAGTGCCGTGTCGACGAAAGCGATTCCAAGTAAATCTTGCAGAAAAATACGGAAAGTTTCGCAAAAACTAAAAGAAATGCTAAAAATACGGCTCTGTAAGGAAAGAACTTCAAGATGAGGAGTTTATTTAAACTGAAAATGAATGTCACTGTGCTTGATCGCTCTTGAAAGTGAAGTGAACTTGCCTGAATGATTTGGCAGCCCGATAACACGGATGAAAAGTCTCATCGTACCTTGTGAAGTTTTGCAGAATAATTAGTAATCATAGCACAAGCAGCGGATCTAGCGAGGTCGGTAGCAATAGTATGCATTTAATGTACGGTAAATTGTTCAGATAGCGATCTAAACGAGCCCAGTTTTTTCTACAGTCGTTTCCTCCGTCTTTGTAATGTGCTTCAAGCGTAGAATAAACCTCAAATTGACACCAAATTCTGCTTTGGTTTTCTGACAAATATTTTCATTCTTTCTACTTCCCCAAGTTCATTTTTAATGAAAAAGGTTCACGACTATTATTGCCAATGTAACAGTAGAATTTTTACGCTAGAAAGTCTCAGAGCGTCATTTTAATCGCATTTTAGGCAGATTTGCTGGGAAAAAGACGGCAACCGATCGGCCGTGCAAAGTTTGAATTAAAGCTTAAAGATTTACAGTTTGTATAGTTTCGTTTGCGTTAACCTATAATTATTTTTCTAATAAAGAATGTCTTATAGATAATTTTATTTTAGTACTTAAACGCAAAAATTTACTTGAAAAATGTTTACTGCGTATTTTCTTGCATCATTTTTTGTCTTTCGCTTGAGCTCCCTCCAGGCTAAGCGCTGTGGTTCTTCTTTCTTTTGCTTTTTTCCTCGGGCTCATATGGGAAGAGAAAGCCGGAACACATATCAAAGTTTGGTATTATTTTCCATTTCTTTAATATCGTACTTGAAATTACTTTGCAAGTCTTTTTGACAGTTTTATAATGTTTTTAAAATGTGCCGGGAAACACAGAAAGCGTGACGTCACAACCGTGTTTGCATACTCCCATCTAAACTCACCTATCGACCAATGAGAGCGCTCGTACTATCTTAATTATTTTATAAAATAAAGTATTTCATTCATTCATTCATTCATTCATTCATTCTTTCATTCAGTCATTTATTCTTTAAAACGTTTAAGGAGTGATATTTTTAAAGGCAGTTTATGCAGAATTCAGAAACCTTTTTCTATTCTCAATTCCTTTTCCTTCAGAACACAATAGAAGGGCGCCTAGTATACTTTCCTACTGTTGGACGTCTAGATTGTGACAGCACATACGTCGATCATCAAGGTTACTGGGAAATTATAGGATATGGTCTTCTTAGTGTCTATAAATCTGACTGGATGCGGTTTGGAGGTAAGCTAATTACACAAACAATAAAATTTTATTGACAATGTTTTATTCTTATTTTTTAAGTTTAATTTCCTCCTGTAAACTAATCTTAAAAATTCCCTTGACACTTTTCGGCTTTCGAGACCAAAATTACAACGGAATTCCCCTTGAGCCATGCGTGCGAGTAAGTTTTGATGCTACTTGACAAGTCACGACAGGTGAATTGCCATTTATTGATTATTGATTAGACACCAAATTCAAAAGGATAGGTAGTTTTTTGCAGATGTAAAACTTTTGAAACTCAATTTTAGTCCGTCTGATATTTTTGAGTAATGGTAAAATTTGGCTTCACTTGACGCCTCTTATCATCAGCTATTACATGGGCTTCTTCCATTCCCCTTTGTAAGCATGCCCATTCTCCTTGTTGGTGTATAGCTATTTATATGGTTTCTTAAATCTTACAATTTGTCTTTTATGCCAAAAGGAATGAACACTGAGGACTACAAATACGATTGGGGCGGGGAGGACTGGGATCTACTGGACCGTGTTCTCAATGCTCAGTTGGAAGTTGAACGAATGAAACATCCAGGCCTTTATCATCATTATCACACAAAACAAAAACTATGGAATTAGCTGAGACACTATGAGCGACAATACTGTATTTTCATTGGCTTGATGCATCTACGTCCAGCTTTTTATTTATGAAGTTATATTCTAGCCACAAGAGCTAACAGGCATCCCAAGCTCACGTTTAATTTTTTTTTCAAAAGGGATAAAAAAAGAGCACTGCAGATGTTTTCTTTACCTGGGTGCATTGCCTGGTCGTTGAACTATGCAGTTAAGTCGATGAAGCGAAATATAACTACAATTCTTGACTCCTTCTAGTGTTTGACTCAGTTAAATCATCGGCTTAGTTATTTCTTATAATTTAAGTTAACTTTGAGGCCTGTTTTCTTTGTTTGTTTCGCACAAAAACGACGAATATTGACCTTAAACAGGGATGTCGAACAGTTGTTTTTTTTTTGTTAATCGACTGCGCCACTATGATTGGTTAAACATGTTTGTGACGTAAAACCGCGAGGTGAAGAGAATTTTTTGTTGAATATAACACACAATCAGATTACTTCGTTGTGCGTAATTTTTTTTTTTTTTTTTTGTGTTATTTTCCAAAACAAATAGAAAACATGTTCCGTGTTTCTATCGAGTTCATAGAAACACCCGTGAAAGTTTGGGAGAAACAAGGTCTGTGGAAACACTCGCCTATCGGCTCGTGTTCCCACAGCATTTCTCGTTATCAGCAAACTTCCAATCGTGTTTCTATTTATCAATTAGACTACGATCCCGAGTTTTCTATGAGCAAATAGTCAACGAGGTGCAGCCGAGTTGACTATCGCTTATAAAAAACGAGGGCGAGTAGTCTAATTGTTTTAGTAGAAACTCTAAACGATTGCAGTCAAAAACCCACAAATTATATGGACTTTGAAGACAAAAATCAAGCAAAGTTACCGCTTAAAAGCTAGTCGCGCGCGCGACTGTTTTCTATCGGCGAATAGAAAACAGTGGGAGAACCAATCAGATTCGCGGATTTCCAATAGAACACAGCTGAGTTTCTACTAAAACTCGATAGAGACACGGAACATGTTTTCGTATCAAGAATTGATCGAATTAAATACGCTGGTGCAACGTGGCGACGAAGATAAAATACTGAAATGTATTTGTATGATAGATGATATAGAACGAATGGCAGGGTTGTGTGTGGTAACAAGAGGTACGCGACTGGGTTGGTCGGGTGTGGTCTGACCGGGATTGAGTGCTTCGTTGCGTGTTATAATGTGAACGCGCTGGATCTTGTGTTAAGGTGGATTTCCACTGTCGCGTTTTTGTTTACGCACGTTAACGCGCGTAAAAATTATAAACGTACGTAAAATGAAATTTTACGCGCGCGATTACGTGCGTCGAATTTACGTTGTCCAATTTCCAATGCCACGTTTTTTTCCAGGTATTTACGCACGTGACGCGCACGTTTACGCACGTAGCGATTTGGGGGGTTTTGAAAAAAGTTGAACCGAGTTCAACTTTTTTCGCGGCTGTCTGCGGTTACGCAACGATTTACCCAATCATACTTTTGGATTTCGTCACATGACACCACTTACCATGTGGAAATCCATTTTGTTTTAAATCGCCCATCGATTTACTTGGGAAAACATTCAGACGTAAAAACACTTCTCATCGAGAAAGTCTTAACATTTCAAGAAATAATCTATAGAACTGGCTATAGAACCAAATTACACGAACGCAGTAGTGAAAGAAAACGCCTGGCGTCAGGTCACGTAGACTTTGAACCGGGAATCCAGGAAGGTCGCCTCAAATCCTCTTTTACTTGATGGTGTCTTTCGGAAGTGTTTATAAAATGCCTCTTGGTCATATTCACGCATTTCTTTTTCTAGCGTTTGGTACAAAGTGTTTTCATGGCAGCCATGTTGGAAGAGTCAAACAACAAGATATTTGCATATTTCTCCAATATGGCCGACAATCACGCACTCTATTCACCAACTTGATAATTCAGTATGGCGGGCATTTACGCACGTTCAACGCGCGTAAAAAGGAAACGCTTTTTATTACTTTTAACGCGACAGTGGAAATTTGCCTACGTATCTTTTTTTACGCACGTTTTACGTACGTAAATATTTACGCGTCAGTGGAAATCCACCTTTAGAGGAAAAAGAGATTGTAGCCACGGTTGTTAAGGTATTGGATAAGCTCATTGATCGGTAATGTAAAAGTCGTACGCTAATCTATTTCTCGCTAAATTCGAGACAGACGCATTCATACATGCGCCACGCCAGCCACATATTTGGTGGCGTTTCATTGAAGACATTTAGTGTGCGGTGTAAATTTTACATACCCAGCGTATTTTTTGCAAAAAAAAAAAAAACAAATAATAAAAATGCAACAACTAGGCCTGTCCCAATTGTGCTCGTAAAATGCTAAAAATTTGTTAACTGGATTGCCAAAAAGTTGCTAAAAAATTGCCAAAATTCCAAAAAGTTGCTACCTAAATTTCTTGATATTTTTATTTAAACGTAAATTAAAAGCCTAATGATATGCGCTCTAAACCTATATTTTGCTCAAAAATTGATCAGAAATGCAAAACTTTCTCGAGGTTGCTAAAACTGCAAAAAGCTGTTCCAAACGACAAAAGTTGCTCAAAAGTTGCCGAGCACAATCGGGACAGGCCCAACAACAACCGGCTACTACAAAAGTCGAAATCCGAATCCCGTTCAGTTATAAAAAGAAGTAAGAGGAATAAAAACAGAGGTGTATATTTCAACCATGTGGCATTTTGCATTTTTAATCAAAAATAGAGTTGACCTTTATTTTGATCACTTGCACTGGCAGAAAATTATTTAAACTAACGTTTTAATAGTTGAGAAAACCATATTTCATATCCAGGTTAAAACCACTCTCGTTTCGATTGGAGTCTGATTTGAAATGTTTGCAAATCAAAAATTTCATTTTTTTAAGACCATTTTTAATGCGAAAAGACCTTGCAGGGTAACCAATTCTGTTCGAAGGGAACGCGAGAAATGGCATTTTAGAGAAAATGCCCCCGGACCCCCCTAGAAGTTTGTGCTACCGGCCTTCATGTCTGATCCTTTGCCTGTCACGCCCGTCGGTTAAGCCTTTGAATCCGGTACTTTAAGTAAAACACAGTTTGAATGATATCGACATGATTATTTTTTACGCTCCATGGATGAGACACAGTGTGACCCCCATTTGAAAATCCTAGCTACTTCCCTGCACTCATACCACTCAACATTTATCTTTATGAAATGAATATATGAAACTCATATATTTGTACTGCGGATATACATTTTAAGCAAATGAAAGATCATCGCAGTAATGTACTTAACTCAAGCAGTAGAGAAAAGCAAGCCTGAAAAAATTCAGGCTTGAACGGGAATCGAAACCATGACCTCTGCGATACTAGTGCAGCGCTCTAACCAACTGAACTATTAAGCCAACTGGGAGCTGGGTTCGATTCCCGTTCAAGCCTGAATTTTTTTCAGGCTTGCTTTTCTCTACTGCTTTAGTTAAGTACATTACTGGGATGATCTTTCATTTGCTTAAAATGTAAATCCGCAGTACAAATATATGAATTTTATATATTCATTTCATATCTTCTCCATCCACGGGTATATTACAAACTCTAAGTGACCAGCTCCCAGTTGGCTTGATAGCTCAGTTGGTTGGAGCGCTGCACTTGTATCGCAAAGGTCATGGGTTCGATTCTCGTTCAAGCCTGAATTTTTTTCAGGCTTTCTTTTCTCTACTGCTTAAGTTGATTACATTACTGCGATGATCTTTCATTTGCTTAAATATTTATCTTTGCTTCTCGCTTCGGCAAAAGATGACGTTGTGGAAAGAATTTTGAAGGGGGTATCTTAAACAGTAACTAAGACGGCTCCTTCATTAGTTTAGCTGCTGCTATACAGCAGCCACTTTCGGGGAAGGAGTACAATAGTCCCACAAATCGGTCAATTTTCTAGCGTGTACACACTAAGGGATAAGTCCCTGCAGGTGCGACTATTCCCTGCGACTAGTCACCTAGTGCGTGCCTAGCTTATACTCGCTGAACTCGATAGAATTAACAGCTTCTGTTATTTGAGATGTATGTAATAACTTAAGGGAAGTAGATAATAAATAAATAAATAAATAAACTTGACAATGTAATTTTTTTATGTAAGCTGTGACCATTGGCTATCAATGGTTTAAAATTCCCATGGTATAAAAAATACCTAGAGGGCCATTATTTACATTGACGAGATTTTAGATTTAGATTTGACGAGCAACACAAATTCATGGCTAGTTTCCTCGACTTTCTGATCGACGAATCGGAAACCCGGATTAATTCATCCTACTGCATCTTCAGTGTTACGGTCAGCAGGGGACGTAATTAAAAAAAAACCGACTCACTTATCGTAAAGAGTAGGGCATAGAGTTCCCGGTGTTGTGGTCTAGTCTTAGCCCACTGTGCTGTGAACTGTGAAATGTTTGGGGATATTAACTGTTTAAGCTACTATAAGCAAAATCTGATTGTAAACAAAGTGATGATGATGATGATGATGATGATGATGATGATGATGATGATGATGATGGTGATGATCATGATCATGATCATGATCATGAGGAGAAGGAGGAGGAATAAAGAGTGTGTACATCGCCGGAATGGTTACATAGCATGCCCGGAAAATATGAGATGCCTTTCTGCGCATTGCTTTGCGAAGGGGTGGGAAACAGATCAGTCAATAAAATTGGCGGAAACGATGATTTCGAAGGGACAATGGCCCTGTACGTGTGAACAGTTTTAAACAAAGATTACCTATTAAACCGTTTGAAATCAGCTAATTATGTCGCATGAGGACGTTATATTACAAATGTTTACAACGAGCTCATGAGTAAATAAAGAAACTAATTTAATATTCAATTATAAACTTCGCGGTTCCTACCGAATCCGGTTAGTAATGGGTTGTCTACAAGTTTTGATTTTTATCCTATTACAAGCAACTTCCTTTTTCTCTGCGGAAAAAATCTTCACACCTTCTCGTTCATCTTACTTTACAACAATGGAAAATAAGAAGCTCAAGGGATACGTTGTCAAGCGGTTGGAGTCTCCCAGTTTGTTATCGTGCGGACAACTTTGTTTGAGAAACACGTGGTGCACTTCCATAAACTACAAGATGTTTTCCGAGAACGAAGGCAAAGGAACTTGTGAACTGAATAAACACAACATCTACCTCATCAATAAAAGCACCAGATTTATTGATCAGCAGGGAGTTACTTTCTCAATGTTATTTAAGGTAAAGGAAATTTCAAACTTAAACCATTGAAAATAGAAACTCTTTCGCTAAAATTCGACTATTTTGATGCTTGATAGTCAAGAAGTCGAAAGAAATCTTTGTGAAGATGTTCACTTTCCTAGCTCTCTTCTGTTTTTGATTTTTCTCTGTTTGGTAAGATTTTAAACGGAAATGGCGATGTTGTATCCTTACATTTCTGCTTGCGTTGTTCGGATCATCTCAATTTCGCCATATTTTCCTAGTCTTCATTAAGTCATCCAGTCGCAGCAACTCATGTTGCTAAAATACAACTAGGTACTTTTATTTCATTCATCATAAAACCCAAAAGAAGTACTGACATTTTTGGATCTCCTTTTTTAAGCTTCTCCTTGCAATTCTCAGCGCTTACTTTTTGATCATTTTATTCAGGGTTGATTGATCACCAGCTGCCTCAATGGTGGCTTATGTTTGCCAGACAAGGAAAAACAAACCTTCTCATGTTCGTGTCAACCACATTGGACTGGAGAGAAATGCGAAGGTAAATGTGTAATTAAAAATGTTTACTTTAAACAGAGGCAGAAACAAACATTTATTAAAAAGCTATTTTCATGCAGTGCAATGTTTATAACGGTTGACCGTAGAAGGTAACTTTTCATAAGAAAAATTTTATTTAGCTCTTGATTGCCGATGACAAAACATGTTCAAGACAAGAAGATCTTTTCCTATTTTCCTATCGTTTCCTCCTTGTTGAAAACTCGTATTTATGAGCCGATTCTCGCGACTTGACGGCAGCGTTTTCCTCATAACAATTTTCACATCCTTGCTCAAACAATGTCAAGTCAGTCCGTCAACGAGAATACCTGTTGACAAAAATTACAGAAGCTTAATTAAATGTTGGCAGGCGAAGTCGTGCTTGTCATTTGTCAAAATGCTCTATACTGAGAGTCCCCGTTTCGACTCCATGAAGACTGTAAGCTGCGCAGATTTTCAAATGACATTTATTCGCTCACTTGCATTTATTCGTTTACCTTCTTGCGACAGTAAAGAGGGTCTGGATGCCGAGAAATAACGCGTGAACTAAAAGTTTGTATCTGAGATCTCCAAAATTCACTGATAGCCGAGAAAATGACAGAAGTTTTAATTAAAGGGACATTGTAATGGGGAAAAAAGTACTTAACTTGGCGAGCCATTATAGCTCGTACGTAAAATGCGCCTGGAACATCAAGATAAAGCTATAATTAAAGAAAATTTCTGTTGAAGGAAAAGGAGAGCCGTTGTACATTTTCTCTGCTTTTTTCAGGCAACAGTGTTCCTTTAATAGCTGAGATATTGCCGAAAGTTGAACGAATAACTGAGATTCCAAACCTCCATTCAGACCCTCAGTATACATTGTAAGATTTAATATAAGAAACTGAAAGTGCATGGTGAGAGTGTCTACATAGCCTAAAGCAAACAAACACAAGAGAGATAAACAAAAAAGATAAATTTCAAGCTCGGTAAAGAATGAGAAAGATGTTACGTTCATCATGTCACGAGCGTGGGCAAAGAAAAATTCTGAGTCCCTGACTGGAATCGAAGCCATGATACCGATGATACCGGACGCACGCTCTAACCACTAAGCTACGGGGAGACTCGTGATGAGCAAAGCCATTAACCTAATGAATGGCCTTGCTCACCATGGGTCTTCCCATAGCTCAGTTGATAGAGCGCCCACCCGGTGTTTGAGAGGTCAAGGGATCGATTCCCGTAGGGGACTCAGACTTTTCCTTTGTCCTACGCTCGTGACGTGATAAACTCAAGACAGACAAGACAGGCTTAGACAGCGGTGTAACGGAGAGTCAATGGAAATTTAAGCACAACGTTTAGTTAAACCCGAGCCGCAGACGAGGATATACATACTGAATAGGCCTTATGCATGATAACGTCACATGCTCAAAATTCACCACCAAGCCTCGTTTAGCGAATTATTCTCAATATTTCTCCCCCTTCATGCAGTTTTCACGTGGGTATTCTTTTCATCTTTGCTGCTTTGGGAATTCGTTCATGATAAGATTAACATGTTTGCACTTCAGAAGCGAGACTTGGTGGTGAAACTAGCCAGTCTGACGTACATATGCATAAGGACTATTAGTTTTGATATCCAGAACTTTCCCGAGTGTTTTCACCAGGCTACACGAACAAGAAGCAGCCTTTTTCTTATTTTTCATTAAATAAACTGAATCGGCGCAAAAAAAAAAACGATTGGTCATTATTGTGTTTTCTTCTGATACACGAAAATCAGTGTTTCATCGCATTTCCAAACACTGAGAAAGGAATGGAAAAATACGCAAGCAGCGGAGGACGTTAGCGTATATTTGTCAAACTGGCCATCGTTTGCAGACGATCTTCATTAATTTAAAGGAATGAAATATTGGCCACTTCTCTTGTACTCATGGTACTCAATATTTAAATCTACTATGAGCCAAATCGGTGACATGAGTATAATGACTTGCTGAATAATTAACTGGCCGCTTATAAACTTTAGCCTTATAACCGTTAGCCTGCAGAACAGGCGGTTTATTTTTTGCGGGGTTATTGCGAGGTCGCGCGAAGCGCGACCCACGAGCGCGTAGCGCGAGGGAAAAATAAACCGCCTGTAGCCAGACCATTGTTCATGCTCTACCGCCCACTTTTTTGATTGACATGAGAGACTGAGAAAGGACCAATCACTGAACGCTTAAATTTATTAGCGCGAAAACAGATCTCAGGTATCAGTACTTCGAAAACAGTTGGTCGTCTCGTTTGACTCGTCTAAATCTGTAATGTTTCAGTAGTTCAGTTAGTTTTGTTTCATTTCCATTTGTAAGATATACTTGAGGCTTCAAAATTTTCGTTCTGGAAATACAAGGTCTGACAAACATTCTGTGAAAATGCAGATTACTAATTGATCCCGGGCCTGGCTGATAATAAATACCCGGTAAATATTGTTGCTAAAATTTGATCTTATCACGGATGACACATTTATCTTTGTCCGGCTTCGCCAAAGGCTGTTGTAGCTTTACTTCGAGAAAGCTTAAAGTTCGTGGTTTTAGAGAGACATTCTGTGTCGTAGATTCTTTCATTAGTTTGATCGAGCGCTTTGTCTCTTGAGCTAGATGATTAGGTTTTACTGTTTACCTCTTCTGTTGTCTGTGTTACGTTGACACCACATGATTCAAATGTAGATAATTGAAATTACTGTTCGCTAACACGAGGATTCTCGGAAAGAGCTGATATAAAATCAAGTTTTTACCAAGCCGGTCGGTAGCAGACTCAAAACAACCTTCTTTTCTAATAATGCTTCGATGCGCGTCTTGTTTCTTCTCTTCAAAATCTTCAACACACGGAACCGGAAACAAATTTAGGGCGGTAGCGAACACTTTCATCGCCTTTTTGTTTTTTCACACATTTAACATCATGTGGCTTGAAGCAGCCAATCACCAAAAACCGTTCGTCAGGCGATCGGTTGGAAGAGCATAAACAATGGTGTGTCCACAGGCGGTTTATTTTTCCTTCGCGCTTCGCGCTCGTCCCCACGTGACCCACAAAATAAAAACTCGCACTTCGCGCTTCGACCCGCAAAATAAAGCGCCTGTTCTGCAGGCTATATAACCGTCTGTGAAAATTTAGAGGGCTTGAGAAGCCACCGCTGGTGGGGTTGGGGGATTGGGACTGAAAGTGCGTCGATTTACACGAAAGTAAGAAGGTACATGTATTTACTTTATCCAAGAGCAACGTCTCTTTTCTTTGGAAGAATTGACCATGTAAAGGACTTTCTCCAGGGGACATGTTAAACTGTCACAAAAGATTTAATGCGAAGTGGTCATAGCAGAAGAAGCTCTTGTCTCAATAGAATTCGAAAGCAGCCGCCTTCTCGTACGTCTGTTTTAGTTCAATATATTTACACTATTTTAATCTCTTTCATATTTACCCCGATTAGATTGTTCGCAAGACTGGGTTCGTCATGGAGCTTCATGCTACCGCGTCATCGACACTCCGACCCTTAGCTGGAGCGATGCTCGAATGACTTGTCAAAACCTTGGAGGAGATCTCGCCATAATCAGATCAGAAGATGAAAATAACTGCATACGTGACTTGGTAATGAAACAGCAAACAGTCCAACATTGGGGTGTGTGGATTGGTCTCCACAGGAAAGATGACACTAAGTTCTACTGGATCGATGACACTCCACTAGAGGGACAGTACTCTGCATGGGCGAGTGGAGAACCGAACAGCATCCATGAGAAATGTGTCCACACATACACACAACAAGGAAGGATAAGGGGAAAGTGGAATGATAAGCGATGCAATTTAGACGAGTCACAACGGTTGTCAGCCCCAGTAGTTCTTTGCCAGAGAGAAAGTCAATTTAAGGAGGCCCTTTCTTTTTGGCACTTCATCTTTATACAGCACGGCTCTACCACTGAATGGCAATTAAAGTGAGATTTTTTAGCGGATAGTAACAAAGCTCAACATGGCATAGTCTAAGGTCGGCATACACTACGGGACTAGTCGCAGGAACTTGTCGCAGGGACTTGCTTCGGGGACCAGTCCCCTAGTGTGTGCTCGTATTTTGCATCGAAATTCTAGTCACAGGGACCACCCCAAAACAAAAAAACGACAGATCGCAGGTACCAATAGTCCCACATATCGGTCTATTTTCTAGCGTGTACACACTAAGGGATAAGTCCCTGCGACTATTCCCTGCGACTAGTCACCTAGTGTGTGCCTAGCTTATACTCGCTGAACTCGATAGAATTAACAGCTTCTGTTATTTGAGATGTATGTAATAACTTAAAGGAAGTAAAGGATTGTGACTAGACAATAAAACAAGTAGATGTGTCCTTTGAAAGATCGATCTATTCAATAGATTGCGCGTGGAACTATCCGTTTTAAAAATGTTGCTAATTATCGGCGTTGGGCATGCTTTTCCATAAATCTTCCGGCCGTAAATTTCATATTAATCCATATACATGTAAATTGTGTAATTTTTTTCTTATGAATGATCTAGACATCTAAATCTGTTACGGACGTGAAACAAGACTAGCGATATTACAATAACAGCAATACTCGATTCATTAATTACATAAAACGAATCTAAACATTACAGAATTAATTAAGCTATCAGTAAACACAACTCGATGCTAAACAATACGGTAAGGTTCAAAGCTTATTTGCTGACACAGCCTCCACTTGAAAACCAAACAGTCCACAAGAGTCATGGTCCGAAGACAAATTCAAAAGTCATCGCCCGAAGACAAGGTCAAAAACGTGTCCGCAGAACAGTAGAAAAATCAATTGCAAGGAACGACGCACACATCGAATTGACTACCTCTAAGACCTCATGATTGCCTTTGGCTATGCCCATATTTGGTCTACAGCCTAACAGCCTTTGGCTGTGCTATATTTGGTCATTGTAAACGTAGCAAATCGTAAAGTTGAGCGGGCTACATGGTTTCTAGTTTGCCACACAGAGCTGAACTTTCTGTAATAAGGTTAAGCCGGAGACTGACTTCAAAGGAAAAAATTTCAGAGAACCTTCAGTAAAGTATAAGTCGTATTTGAACTTTAACTCTTTCAGTGCTAAAGTCGACTTTTGTCGACATTTGGAGGAGCAGTCAATGAACCACTTGTGACGTCATTAATTTAAAAGTCAGCAGATTTTGGTGATAAGCATCTGATAGAACTAGGTTTGACCTTTTCAAAGAACTATTCATTTTGCGTATCGGTCGCATCCTAACAGAGCTAATCGAGAAAAAGTCAATCACTTTTTAGTGCAAAATCGGTGCTTAAAAAGGCCAAAACACCTGTAAAAGATCGAGGTCCTCTTGACAGGGTTTACCAATGTTTTTCTCAAAACTTTTTTGGTCTAAAGGAAGGATGGATACAGTAGAAAGTAGTGGAAATAACAAAGCCAAGAGAAACGAAAGGAAAAGGAGCAAGAAAAAAAATGGAAACAATTTCGCAAAAAAAAAAAAAAAAAAAAAAAAAACAAGTCCAAATTTTGGCTTATGCGCATGCACCAAAGTGCATTTTTGTACAATTTTTAATGGAATCTTCCTCAAAATCTTGCTGCATTGTGGAAAAGTGCTTTTTAAGCAAAGTCTAAGGGAAATTCAGGATCGTACCATCAAAAATTCAGTTTAACGGTAGAAAGGACAAACCCAGTTTTTGTGAGAAATTCAGCACTGAAAGGGTTAAGGAGCACTAACAGCTCAGTATCCGGTAAACTCTTCAAGCCTGCCCGTAGACTTACAAAGGATAATTTACGTTATCGTAGACCCACGCCTAGAAAGTGGAAATGTAATTCTTCCTTTCTTGAACCCATTCTTGTTTGTTAAGCAAATATGGTAAACTTACAATTTTTTTATATAAATAATTGAACTCACGGGTTCGCAGTAAAAATGTTAGCAATAGTTGTTCAAAATGCAATTTATTCTAATGAAAACGTCACTGCACAAACCAGCTCTCTACAACGGCGAAGGACACTGTTATAAAGAGGTTTAACTTATTTATTTCAAAATATATATCTCACAAGTAAGTTATTTGTATTAAAAATTATTTGAATGATATACACAGACAAGGCAGCATCGGCCATCGCGTGCGTGCTGGTGAAAATGATTACTGTTGTCAAGGAAACAACCTTTACGAAGTTAGCCTACAACGTTTCTTACACAGTCCGTTTCTCCCCTCTCGGAGCGATTCGTCTGTGAATGCGTTTGCCAAAAATGAACATCTTACTGTTTTCTCCAATGTTGAATACAAGCGCCCGCTGGACTTGGATACTGTGATAAAAGACGCAAAAACACGATGACTTTCGTACCCCAGTAAAATAATCATTGTTAACAAAAGTGCGTGAATGGCCTTTTGCCCGCTATAGCTATATTATTTAATTTTGGTCCGAAGCCTTATACAAACTTTACTTTACTTGCCTTCTATCTCGTTTTTACCCCGGCTATAAAACTTTCACTGCCCGAAAGAAATACAGTATTATGAAAAAAAATCAAACACTTTTTCATAGATAAGTAAGTATTGGTTTCGATAGTTAAAATATAAACGCAATATTACCGCAGGTTAACCCTCATTAATTCGCAAGACAGTAAATTAATTTGCATTACTAAAATAACATACATCAATATTTCAGACTCGATCGCCGTTTAACGTGTTTGTAAAAATCATTACCTTTTTAAAGTTTCCAAATTTAAACGCGCCATTTTGAAGCGGTAATCAAGTTCGTATTAGTCTCCTCTCTGAATTATTAGCCTTAGAAATACGTTTCGGGCGAAAATTCTCATCTCATCAATGTTACCAGTTTAGGTACTGTTATAAGCAGAAGTTTCTTCGGTTCTACAAATACTGACTATGAAAGGGTACCCAGGTAGTGTAATAAGCAGAAGTTTCTTTGGTTTCTACAATACTGACTATGGCAGGGTACCCACGAGGAACTGTAATAAGGAGAAGTTTCTTAATTGGTTTCTACAAATACTGACCATGGCAGGGTACCCACGGGGTACGGTTATAAGCAGAAGTTTCTTCGGTTTATTGCTTAGTCTACTCCTGCTTAATCCACTCGTGAGGGTATAACAGGCTGCAACGCCGCGTTTATGTCACACTGCTAGCCACTAAAAAACTTAACTTAGACCCAAAAAACATTCAATACTTTCAAATAAACTTCCCTTAAAAAATGTTGCGAAATATGGGCGTCTGGCATGCTCTATTTACGGCAGAAAGTTAGGAGACGTCACCTAAGCAACAACGTCACTTTTTCTTTAAATCTTCCGGCTGTGAATTTCATTAAATCCGTATAAATGATCAAGGCAACTTAATCGTAAAAGAGAGATCGCTTTTTTGCCACAGAGAGCTAAACTGTCTGCATTTAGGTTATAGCTTAACACAGAAAAGTGACTTCAAAGGAAAAATCCCAGAGAGCCCCCAGTGAAGTAAGTCATACCTTAAACTAAACACTAACAGCTCAACAGACGATAATCTTCGAGTTTACTCGTAGACTTACAAGCAGGGGTAATTCACTTTACCGTGGATCTATGCATAGCCAGTGGATTATAACAGTTTCTTTATGGAACTCGTTCTTGTTTGTTTGGCAAACACAATAAGGGCCTCTTGGCTCTTACTTCGTGTAGAAGACACAGTTCACCTATAACAATATAGAACAAAAGGACAAAAGAACGAGGAATATAATAAAAACAAAAGGTTTGCGATGCAGTATTCTATTGTGACGTGTTCTGTGCTTCTACACGAAGAAGGAGCCGGCCTCTTTACATGAGAGTTTTCATCCCGGGACGATTTTATCCCGGGATGAAACACCGGGATGAAATGTCATCCCGGGATGAAACGTGACGAAAAACCCCATGTAAACAGTCCTTCCCGGGATGAAATGTAATGTTATGTAAGCACGGGCGAGATGAATTCAACTCGGGCGGGACGACTTATCCCGGGATGAACATGCTCATGTAAAATGAATTTTTTTTCATCCCGGGACGAAACTCATCTCGGCTCTCATGTAAAGAGCCCTAAGAATTTAGAATGTTTTAACAATTAATCAATTTCACGGATTCGCAGTAAGCTGGCAGTAGTTGTTCAAAATGGATTTTATTAAGATGGAAACATCATACAACGACCAGCTGTCTACAACGGTCGACCTCACTGTTGTAAAGTGTTTCAACTTATTTATTTCAAAATATCTCACGGGTAAGTAAAAGTTATTTGTATCAAAAATAACTTACACAAATATAACAACCTCGGCCACCGCTTTTAAAAGTGCTTTTGCAAATGATTGCGGTTGTCAATGATACCAATTTTGCCTGCACCGTTTAGTACACACTCCCTTTCTCTTTTCTCGTGTCCTGCGTTTGACAAAAATTGTCTCACTGTCTACTTAGCTGAGTACAAGCGCTTACTATGGATACTGTAAAAAAAGGGACCAACAAACACGACGACTTCCGTACCCCAGTAAAATAATCATTGTTGAAAGCGCGTGGGAGACTTCATGCCCGCTCCTAGCTATAAGTTGTTATTTAGTTTGTGTGGACGCCTTACACACTTTACGTTACTTGCTTTCTATCTTAGTTAACCCAGCTACGGAACTTTCGCTACTCGAAAGAAATGCAACATTAATAAAGAAAGATTCAACACATTTTCATAGACAAACAAGACGGTAAAATTAATTTGCATTACTAAAAAAACATACATTAATATTTCAAACTCGGTCGCCGATGAACGTGTTTTAAATAATCATTACCATTTTTCAAGTTCCAAAATTTGATGCACTTTTTTGGAGCGATACTCAAGCTCGTATCTCTTGTCTTAATGAGTGGCCTTACAAAAGCGTTTGGCCCGAAAATTCCCATCTAATCAATATTACCAATTTTAATACAAAAAAAATTAAAAATAAAAATTTTCCAATCTTGCAATTTCGCACGCTGGATTTATAACACAATAAAGTTCAGTCTGTTGTATCAGTAAAAATGAGTTCAGGGTACCGAAGTTAGATTATAGTTATTTTTACTATCAAGTAGCTAGAATAGTATCAAAGGGATAAAACTAATTCTGTCTTGTGAAGGGCAATCTCATTAAGACCCATTAACGTACTTCGGTAATAAATATTGCTTTTACAAAGTATTCATCTATTGTCTGTTATACACCTTTTTTAATGATACTCCCTCTTTTTTATTCATATATGAATAAAACGTGCTTTGACAAAGTATTCATATATTGTCTGTTAATGACGTTATACAGCTTTTCAATAATACTCCCCATTTTGTTATTAATTTACCTACTAGAAGATGGTTTTCCATGTTCTATAAGAAAATAATGCACGCTTGAGGTCTATAAAAGCTGCTAGTGGATGCCCGAGCCGTCAGGCGAGGGAATTCAGCTGCTTTTCTAGACCTCAAAAGTGCATTATTTTCTTATAGGGCATAGGTAAACCATCTTCTAGTGGGTTTAGAATATAGCATTAAAAGAGCACAGAACTTACAAGACTCGCCGCCGCTCACGGCATTTACAAACGCACGCAACATCGGTAAAGTGAACGTTTAGTTTATTCTTTTCTTTGGCGGCTTCTTTAAAAATAAACCGAGATACCATTCCATTCATATAATTTTCCTATTTATAGTCCTTTCTCCGACTACCAAAAGATTCTCACAGAGCCGACAAATCTAGTTGAAATATTTACGCCTACTTCAATTTCATTCAAATGAAAAATTTTCATGCGTTCGCTTCGCAGCAAGTCTTTCAAATTCGCCTCTAATTTCGATTTAAAAAGAACAAAATTGGAGTGTTCTGTCTT
>NC_135761.1:58596447-58688947 GCF_052425735.1 Oculina patagonica | reverse complement strand
CGAAGACCCAAATGACAAAAAGTTAGTTGCCCGAGTGTTTACCGAAGGTAAAACTGCACGTACAAAAGTTAACCAATTGCATAAATATCCTGATCAAATTTCAAAACATGTAAAGCTTCGCAAAAGTGATAAGTACTACTTCGAAGTTCTCCATAAACAAGGCGTTGGTAAAGGCTTTGTGCAAGTTTATTGGAAAAGTTTTCAAGATAAGGATTTTAAACTGATCAGTTCAGAATACCTATCGCCATATTCCGACGATATCTTGGTTACTTCGAAAAACAAAGATGTTTTGCATAGAGTACTCTCAGGTCGTCATCGCCACGAACTCGAGCAGAAATCCAAAAGAATAAGCAAAGAATACTTAAGATTTTATTCTCTTCCTTTGATTCCTAAAGATAGTTACCTCCCCTCGTGCGATTACAAAAGTAGTTATGTATTAAGTAGGAGGATTTATCAGTACGAAGGTATGGATTACGTTGCTGCATCCTTGGTTTATCCCGAAGACAATACTACTATGGGTTTTGGAGACACACGGGCTTTGCCAAACCAACTTGCTGACGAGGAAATAATTCAAACAGTTGCAAACAAGATTACCACTTCGCTTTGGCAGAAGACTTCCAAGTAAGTTGAATATTGCCGGCAGGCTTAATACGTGGCCAGCTGATTTTCTTTACCGATTGTTGGCTTTCTTTTGAGTTGTACCTTGCTGAGTGGCTGGCTGGCTAGCTTGCTGACCTTTTTGCTGCCTGCCCCCCTGACTGACTTACCAACCGACCGACCGACCGACCGACCGACCGACTGAAACATTTGAGTTCATGGTTATTGTGCTCATGAATGAAATTTGTTTTGCTTTCTCATAGGAAGTATTTTGTAAAGAGAATTCACAAAGCTACGCACAAACCTGATGCCGCTTATGGCGATCGTTTTTCTGTAGATCTGGAGCTCGGCTTAAATGGCAGCAGTCAATCATTTCGACTATCAGAGCACGTCTTTCACAAAAAGCTCAGCGACCACTTGTGTTTTCCTGAAGGTATGGACTGGAACAACAACGCTACAGTGTACTTCATAGTTCCTGTCAAGGACCAAGGAAGATGGGTTTATCATTTCATTAATGAACTCACTGTTGCCAGCTTAATGACCGGTGATAAGAATTTCCATGTCATTGTTGTTGACTTTGAAAGCCAAGATATTGACATGGCAAAGGCGTTTGACACTGATCTACTTCGCAGTAGACACACTATTATCCCACTGAAAGGCAAATTTTACAAGACGCTGGCGTTGAACAAGGCTGTTGAACGTGTTCCAAGTGAACATGATCTATTGTTTCTGTTTGATCTTCATATCGATGTACCTATTGACATTATGGACAGTGCTCGAAGGGTAAGTTGTTCTCTGATCATTTATTTGCACGATGCAGCTCCTATCAGAATTAATAGAAACACTCAAACTTTCATCCTTTAAAAGGAATATTCCAAGTACAAGAAAATGAATGGATGTAGGCTGCAATTCAAATGCTTTTCGTTATTTTTAAGTATTTGAGAACTCAATATAGCAAAAAAGCAGGATATCACTTGCGTTCTAAAACAACAAAAAACCATTTCTTATCCCTAAATGGGGCATTTTCCAGTCATTTGGTCAATAAATTTGCTGTTAGTATATTAGTCCGGCGGCTTAGCTCCTGAATTGTGCGATTTTTGATACAAGCACCAAACTTTGTAGGATTATAAACATTAACATACTGGTGAGTTCCTAAAATAGTCTCAAGTTTCATTTTCTTATTTCAGCTAGTTACGTCTTCACGCTCTTTTTCGAAAGTCGGCCACGTTTATTTCAAAATAGATATAAAATATGTTTAAATTAGGACTCGAGTTGTTATTTTATTCTCTTCTTTTTTTGTGCTTTAATTTTCTCGGAAAATCAGTGTATGAAGGCAGGCCATAATTTGCATATAGTCAGCACGTTCTGTTTCTGCACTTTTTCGTTAAAGTTTACAGCATCGATTTTGTTCTTAATTTTATGCAGTCGACTCCGCGAAGCCACCGTAGAAACTATTATATATAAGAGAAAAAGGTTGGTTTGCACAGAGAAGAGAAGAAATGGGTTGTTTTTTAGATGCGAGACGAACATGTCAGTGCCTTATTGAGTCGTTAAAGTGTGTTATTTGCCAGAAGGAAACAACTAAAAACTTGAGCGTGCTGCTAATTCGAAACGTCACTACTCTGGTGCTGGCTAAACAAGATGGTACCACTGGCTAAAATGATAGTATCTGCTGATAAAATTAGACCAACAGACAAAAAAAAACAAGACAAACTTCATGAATTTTAATGTGTGTAATGTATGTATGAAATAAATTGTGGTTTCTATGGAAACTGTCGTTATTCCGACTTGGCACTATGTTTAAAAATAATTACATTGATGACTTCTATCGCTGTACCAAGTTCCATGCTTGTATCAAGAAGTACACAATTTACCAAAAATTTCGAGCTAAGCTGCTGGACTATATGTTCTATTTGCCAGAAATCTTTCCATTCGTAGTCTATCCGACATGTTCTTTGGTGCTTTTCACAAGTTTAACCCTATTCAGCCTCGGGGGGCTTTTGAGGCCCGCGCTGACTTTGAACTTTTACAAGTTTTTTAAGATTTAACCAAACGCTGCCAAACTTTCTGAGTTTTCCTAAAATTTATGGATGATGTGTCAGGAACTTGACATCATCATGGCAACGGCATTTTGACAGGCATGTTTTAAAGTAATGTAATGTAATGTAATTAATTTTAATAAAACTCATTGCAGTAAAAAACTGAATTCCAGAGTAAAATACAAGGTAAAAAAAAGTAAACTATTAATAACAATATATATATATCAATATAAGGTTCTATTATGTACAAGCTAGTTCGAGATTAATAGCGAGAAGTGACGAAGTCCTGAGAACGCTTCGTTCTGCAAGACTTGATGGTGCTACGACTTGTGCCGGATGTTAAATCGTAGTTATGTACAATCTCCTCACGTCGAGGCAAAAGAAAATGAAGAGGGCTATTTACATCCTGAAGTTTACAGACATACTGCCGGCAAAGATGTTGGCGCCGTTCTCTCAATGAAGTGAGGCCGAGCAGCCGTAATGCCTCCTTATAGTCGAGGGAAGGGCAGATAATAAACAGGGCTCTCTTCTGGGCTCTCTCAATATTCTTATCTAAAAAGTCAGGAATGTTCTGCCAGACAGGGGCGGCATATTCTAAAATAGGACGCACTATTGTAACAAATACTTTGGCTAATGCTACCGGCGTGGCACCGCATTGCTTTAGTATCCTTAGGGAAAAGAGTCTTTTGTTCGCTTTTTTAACAATATAGTCTATGTGGTAGTCCCATTTTAAGTCGCTGTGATGTAAACTCCAAGGAGTTTGTAAGTTGAGGTTCGTTCGATTACGTTATTTCCAAGTATAATAGGATTAATTACAAAATTATGGTTACGTCGAATGCGTTTTCCCAAATTTGTAATTTTGCGTTTTTCTGTTAATAAAAATCAACTTAAATGGAATTACTTTTTACATTTTTACGGGTTAAAAGCACATTTTTATATATTTTGAGTACTTTGCAGTGATTTTGGGTGGTTTTCTGGCATTTTGGAAAAATTTTGAAATCCAAGATGGCGGATCCAAGATGGCGGCTGTTTTGACATCATGATGTAATTGTCATGTGATGTGACGTCACCATCCCACGTGACGTATACCAAAAAAAAAAGTTTCGGGCATACAATACATCCTATAAGGTTCATGGTGATTGCTTAAATACTCTGGAAGTTACATAGGGGGGGCTTCCGAAGCCCCCCCCCCCCTTCCCCGGTCTGAGAAGGTCCAAAAAAGCCCAGTCTGAATAGGGTTAAGCTCCCACTTGTTTTGTAGAGCTAGATAACAAACCCCGTCAAACGTATACAAGGTAATACCATTTCTACATACCTAAAAATTAAAGGAAGTGGAAATTGGCTATGATTAGGCATTTATGCAAAGTGAAAAAAATTCTGCAAAATAAAATCGTTAACCTCAAAGTCTTTTTTCAAATAGTTTAGTTTTGGACGTGTTTTACACCTCGCAATTAAATCTGAAGATTTCGTCATGGGTTGTTAAGAAAGAAAATCCCAAATCACTAGAGACAAACCTTTGTAGCAAAGAGAAAACAACTACAAACTCAGCCCATATGTGACATCGAGCGTGGAATTTAATCTCAAGGCCATGTTGGGTATTTTATCGCTACTTTCGGAGGGCCGTTACTTTCGAGGGTTCGTATCTTTCAATTTACTAGCACTACTACCATATGAAGAGAGTACCAACTATGACCGTTTACTCAATTAACCTTTGGACTTAAGGGGTTGCTCAGAAACGTATGAAGGAATGACATTTCGTTTTAGGCTCTTCATTTAGAATTAGGAACCAATTTATTATCGACCCGAGTACGAGCACCACTTCCGAATTTCAATCCAGTTGTGTTCTTAGAGTCCTCACTTCTCCCTGTTGCTGACCAGTCGAAAAGGAGACTATCGGTGCGAGATTGGTGTCAAACACGATGAATGAATGCATAAGCATTAGGTCTGAAAAGTAATTGAAAAGTCGTACTCGTACTCAATCTCGCACTCGTACTCAGATATAAAGGTCACTATCCTTGTTACTCTTTGTCTTTCAGAACACAATACAAGGACGCCTTGTTTACTTTCCAGTGGTTGGACGTTTGAATTGTGACAGCACATACGTCAATCATCAAGGCCACTGGGAAACGATTGGATATGGTCTTCTTAGTGTTTATAAATCAGATTGGATACGGTTTGGAGGTAAGAGAAATCATGTAACCTATCAAGTAATCAGTGGATGTTCTTAGACTAGTTTCCAAAACACGAATCCTTAGGTGGTAGATCCTTTATTTAAGCACAGCAAAGCTTTGAAAGTAACGAACCGATAAAATTTTTACGGTTGTTGGCAAATCCTGGAATTACGATGCTTGAAGGAGGGGCCTGAAGTGTTAAAATAGGAAGTGGGATTTGAGTAAACTTTCACTGGGAAAATGGATTTGGGTCACTGGGACTGGAAATCATAAATATTTTACTCCGTAAATTCCTTTCAACTGTTTTTCTCTCTTCGACCTAGGGCTACTGATATTGAATATTCTTTTTTAATTTTATTAACGTGAGTCGGTTTACATGTGATACACGTTTTATGTGCCCGAAAGTAATGTCCCGAGGAAAGAAACGATAGATAAAGGCTGCTAAATCTAAAAGTAACGAGGATTGTTAGTTTTCGAACGTATTCCGTGTCTTTGCAATGCATTAGTATTGAAATAATAAAAATATAAAAAAGTTATTTTATGACAGTTGGGCCGCTTGTGACATTTATTGCAAAAGAAATTTATCCTTCGGGGACATTTTGATGAAACATCTGTTTGCTAACGTCAACCATTCTTTACGTCACCATGGCAACCGTGTTTGACATAGTAGATCCAAACTGCATTTTTTTATATTTCCTTTTGCTTAACAAAAAAACGAAAAAGGGGGGGGGGACGACATTTTTTCTTTTGGTAATTTTGCAGTGTTACTTCATTAAAGAATCCTATTTCTGTTTTTAAGGTTGTGACGCCGCAAGAAAAAAAGAAATCTAAGAATCTAAGGTAACTTATATGGTACTCCCAAGGAAGAATCTTATAATGTTTCTTATATTTCTAAAGGAATGAACACTGAGGACTACAAATACGACTGGGGCGGGGAGGACTGGGATCTACTGGACCGTGTTCTCAATGCTCAGTTGGAAGTTGAACGGATCAAGCACCCAGGCCTCTATCATCATCATCACTCCAAACGAAAGTCTTGGAATTAGGCGCTGAGAAATGTTGTATTTTCGTTGGCTCATCTCAAGTAAAAGTATCTTGTAATTTATGCGCTTTGTCCCTACTCCCTAGGCGAAGTGAATATTGTCCCTACTCCCTAGGCGAAAGGTCTCTGATGAGTCCAGGCAGATACCACTGCCTGTAAACCAATCAAACGCAGGAATTGCAATATACCATTGCTAGTTTTTAATAAATACTTTCGTGGCTGGTCTGACACGCATGTTTCGTCTCCGCCAAGAGACTCATCAGAGACCTTTCGGTGAAGCTAACTCGTCGAACATCGCGTTCGAAGTCCCGCTAGCGTCGAAATGATGGTGCAATCTGGCCTTACATCGCGTAAGCATTCCCATATGAGCCGATATACCACTGACTACAAATATAGTGCCGATACGCGTCAACAAAAACAGTTGAGGAGCTCAAATATAGAGATTACTCCATGGAAAATGCGCGCGTACGATTTTTATTCACGAGTTGAGTAGTATCAGAAAACGAACGAGTGAGCGTAGCGAACGAGTGAGTTTTCTGATACAACTCTACGAGTGAATTAAAATCGTACAAAGCATTTTCCATGGTGTAATTTGTTTATTTTATAGATACTGAGGTTTTTGAAAAGCAAATTAAATCGCTCGACTTTTTATCAGTTACGCGCGTGTTTAGGAAACCCATTTATCTGCCACAAACTAAAATAGCTAAAACATGTTTGTCTTTCAAAAACACATCTTTAATGAAGTAGCACAAGAAATGAGACGTCAGTTTTATACTCTCAAAACTTTTACAGAAACAACTTTTGATAGAAAACCTGACTGAGACTTGTACAAAACTTGCAAGTTCCAGTTCAATTTTTTAACAGAACAAAACAGCGCTAAACGCTGAATAACTCAACGCGAACTCGAGCGAACTTTTACTAAATTAAATCAAGAAAACAGTCTGCCAAAACCAAGGACAAACCTGCAGTGTCTTATTCATCATCTGAATCAAAACTCGCTACAATCGCTCGGAGTAAAGACGGCCCGTATTCTTGTCCTTCCTTTGTGCGAATTTACTCAAAGGTTTATTCAACTCGGGTGGGAGGCGCGGTGGCCTAATGGTTAGCGCGCCGGACTCCGGAGCGAGCGTTCCGGGTTCGAGGCCTGGCCGGGGTCACAGTGTTGTGTTCTTGGGCAAGACACTTTACTCTCATAGTGCCTCTCTCCACCCAGGTGTATAAATGGGTACCGGCGAAATAATGCTGGGGGGTTCCCTGCGATGGACTAGCATCCCATCCAGGGGGGAGTAGAAATACTCCTAGCTGCTTAATGCTAAGGAAACCGGGATAAGCTCCGGCAGTATGCGCCACTTTGGCTCGAAGCTGACCTTTTTTTTTTTTTTTTTTTTTTATTCAACTCGGCAGGAGGAATTTCGGTTATCTCGCTTCGTGTTTCTCTTTTTGTTTGAAGAAACGTTGTGACAACAAGGCCGTCTTGTTTCGTTTTCTTTTTAGTGTTTTGGTTTTCCTGTTCTGCAATATAAACGACTCAGTGGAGCCGTTAAAGACACAAACAAACCTTAAACGTGTCTCCGCCATGTCGCCGGTGTTTACGACGAGAATCAAAATGGCGATACGGTGTTGTTCACAAGTTGTTTTTCGTCGTTCGTGATTGTGATTGGACGAACGACGTTTTTTCACTAGTGAATTTTCATCGTTCGCCTTTCCTATTGGCTAATGCATTTTACGTATCATTTGTACGCAATCGTTTTTTCGTGAGAAAATCTCAGTATCTATGATATAAAATGCAATTCTTTGGGCGTTTGTAATTAATCAATTATTCCACTCGCGCTCGTTGGATATGAGATTGCAGTATAGCCAACTTGGCGCTACGCGCTTCGGTGGCTCTCTACCATCTCATATCCAACGCGTGCTCGTGGAATAATTGTTAAATATTCAGGCACCGAGACAAAGTCGAGGCAAATATTTATCGAACAGTTCACTGAGCCTGAGGTAAATAATTGTTTTAGTATAACTTTGAGACGTGAATATCAAGAACTACAAAATAAAGCACTTTTTTTTTTTTTTTTTTTTTTCATTTTTTTATCGCTTTTTGGGGGTACTTGATATTTAACTCTGAGCTGAACATTATACTAAAACGATTATTTGCCTCGGGCTCAGTGAACATTGATAATATTCACCAATACTCACTTCGCCTTCGGTTAATAATTCTAAAATGTAATGAAATGAAAAACAATGCAATGTAATTGCAATGTAATGTAATTAATGTAATACAATAGCGCTTTAATTTCTCATTGGTTAAAAGGCCCTTCACCAAAAGTGACCTTAAAAACAATTTCTTACTCGACAAAATTTTAAAACGAGTAGTATACCACGCTTATATGGGTCCTAAACAATCAGGAACCAGTACATATTATTAAAAATTTAAATGGACCAATCACAGAGCTGGATTGCCTGATTTACATATCCAAGATGGCCGACTTGATTTTTTAATAAGAAAAAATATGCATACATGCCCAAGTAAGGTAAGCTATTAGTAAATAATAAAGATGGTAAATTTCAAGCTCGGTGATAAATAGTGAAGAAATTATTCAACATGACACGAGCGTGGGACTCCATTTTTTGCAGTCTGAATGTCTCAGTACTCGTCGGAAAACATCGCGCAATTGGCGAAGCGCTCAAGTTTAGTTTTGGTTGCAACGTTTTTCTTTTTTTACGACCGCTAAACACCGCTAAATTTAAATCACGAGGTTCTGTTCTATTGGTAAAACTTCTTTTCAATTCATCGTACAGTAACACTACTTTACTTCAAAGTAACCGTGATATCGTGGCATTCAGGTCAGTGACTTGATATCGTAGGATATCAGGACAGTAGATCGCGCTTCCACATGACCCTTTGCTCTTCTTGGGCAACCTACTCATTGGGTACAGTAATGTCTAATATGTATGTATTATTTTGAGGGTAAGGATATAAGGTGAACATTGTTGGATTTGCATTTAACATAAAGGATATATTTCGAGTGTTTACTGGTTTACTAAGAATAGTCTAAATCGAACGTGATGTATCGTTTAATAAAAAGAATTTGCAGGGCATTTTCACATAGTGGACCTTCATCCATTGTTACCTGATCGAATTAGAATTTATAACTAGTACGTGTTGGTGTTAGTGAAGTAAAAATCCGGAGAAGCCGGGAAAAAACCCACGGAGCAAGGGCGAGACGCAACTTTCTATAGATATTAGGTTAATTAGCATTTCATGGCAGGTCCACACCAGCCTTTAGGTTGCCTTATTAGATTAACAAAAAGGATAAGTACTATGTATGTATTTACAAACTCATTCCACATATGAAAGATTTTAACGCAAAAGCTGGTGCGCTTTCCATTTCTGTTAAAAAATCGGTAAGGATTTTCCTGTAAATGGAACACTACAATTTTTCAACAAATACAATGGTACGGAACGAGTGTGTGCCAACTGAAAACTTTCCATTGTGAAGGACCCGTTCCTTTTCATTTTCCACCGAAACAGCCGCGTACTTCACCGGGAAGTATGGTAATAATTAGAAAAAGCTTAATGAGCCAGTAAAATCCGAACATTCCGGTAAAAACGAGAAAAGAGGAATGCATTTGAAGGTATTCCACTTTAATTTCCGAACCATTTTAAAGTGGGAAAGACTGTTGCATTTGATTTTTCAACAGAACGACTGTCTTTTTCTGTACAAATGGCATGCGCCCCTGAACAGAGCTGAATCAAAGATACATGTTACAGGGGTACTTGCTTCTCGCAAAAAAAGCTTTCCGCAAGAAAATCCGTTGTAGCCGTATCTGCCGTGAATGCGATCCGTCAGATACTGCGGATGTGCAACAGCCTTCCAGACTTCCAATTGGCAGGGATAGATCCTTTTATTAAAGTTTCATTGTTTTCCAACTTCCTACATGGCGTGTCCTACAAAGTAAGCACGGGACTGCCGTGTTAAAAATCCATCTTGATGTCCGAAATGAGAACTTGAAACTGTAACCCCTTACAAGGGAATCCTTGAATCTCTCTGCAAACCCCTTAACTAGGGATGTTAATTCGTGTCCGAGGCCTTTTACTGTCTTCAAAAGCATAGGAGGCAGTAGTCTTCTCGCACAGACCGAACAATATCCAAAAACATTTTTCAGGTGTAGTTTATTACAAATTGAGTCCTCAAGGGATGGGGCCTATATTCGATTAAAAAACCTCCAATGTAAAATCCACAAATCCTCGCTTTCTACTAGAAACCTCAATCCCAGTGTACTGATGTATTGTTTTCTTTCAAGAATTCTTTCGAAGTGCAATGCAATGAATTTCCGGGATTTTTACAGTTACAATCCGAGTAGATCCCGCATCAACCTCGTACCTGGATTCTTCGCTTCTTACTGCGCAAGCTTGCTTTCCGACCGCTGGTTAAAGAGAAGAAAACTCGGAGAAGGACAGTGCTCCCGCATTCTTAGCCGCCTTATTTATAAGCTAATCAAGGACGTTGTTTTGGAAATACCTAATCGCCGACCGGTTAGCTCAGTTGGTAGAGCGCCGGACTGCCGTGCGGGAGGTCTCGGGTTCGAGCCCAGACCGGACAAACACTCAGGGTCTTAAAATAACCGAGGAGAACGTGCTGCCTTTGCAATATGACAACTGCAAATGGTTAGATTTTCTAGTCTTCTCGGATAAGGACGATAAACCGTAGGACCCGTCTCCTGCATCTTCAGTATTATATGGTCAGCAGGGACGTTAAAGAACCCACACACTTATCGCAAAGAGTAGGGCACGGAGTTCCCGGTGTCGGGGTCTGGCCTTGTTTCACGGGTTGGTGCTTCACATAGGGTTAACCTCACTGCGCCTTTCCCCTTGGATAGAATTGTCCAAGAAAAATTACTATGAACTATCGGAACCTAGTGGAAAGACCTACTGCGGCATAATCAAATCGCTTTTAAGGTTCTTTTATGGACTTTTTGCTGCAGTGTTATTCCATAAAGGATTTACCAAGAGTTCTCAAATAATCTGTAGTCATTTTTGCCATTCCCATTTTACGCTAATTTTTCCTGATCCCAGTGATCTATTAATTCCAGCCCCAGAGCGTCGAATGCCATTTTCCCAGTGCAAAATAGGCCATTTCCGAGTTCCCCTTTTCCTCTGTTTTAAAATTTACGTGCGAAACCGTGCATATGAAAATGAGTTTCACATACAGGTCTATTTTCATGCAAATCAAACTCATTTTTATTTGAATGGTTTCGCACGTAGACTCGTTTTGAAACAGAGGCCAAGTGTAATTCGGAAAAGTCCTATTTGACAAATACCAGTTCCAATTTTTCGCCTTTAGGACCCTTTAGCTTAACGAAGTACTACTGCTATTTTTTGCAATAACGTGCGACAGCTTGTTGTTATAATAAACTCGGCAGCTATTTTAATGCAAATTTATTACAAAGTGATTCAGGTATGACAAAGTGCCACAAGATTATTTAAAAGTGCTACAAGTATTACAGTTATATGCTCTTTTTAGTAATACCAATGCAAAATGAAACTTATGGTCCAACGAAAATGATTCGCCTTCCAAAATTAAAGTAAACAGAAAACCTACTTCGAAAGTATACTCAAATGGTAAGCTTGTCACATTTTTACCAAAAATGAAAGATTATTTTAAACTGCACACGAAGGAGAGATCAAATAAACTCCGCCTATTGTGTGAGACTTGAAGTCGGACCATTTGTACACGTTCCCCTCCCCTGCCAGGCACGATTTGGACATACTAGCAATCCCGAGGTGATCAATGACTCGATTCCAGATATTGACACCTGTCATTTCACCGACAAAACTCTGAGACGCAGAAAATCCTCCAGCCACTGAGTCTTGCTCTTGTCCCAACACTAAGGATCCAGCGCCGCGGATCACGTGACCTAAAAAAACAAAACATTGTATTGGTTGTCTCCCTTGAAGTCGTTATTCTGGTCGTCAGGCAACACGTTTTCCATTTAGTGTCGTGCGTTGCGTGACGATAAAAATTGTTTCGCGCGCTCTTTGGATTCAATGCTGACGATGACAATCATGCTTTAAGGACGTTCGCGTTCGCGTTCACAAAATGCATGTCGCAACGTCACGCCACGTCATTCATCGAGTGCACGCGCTGAGGAAACTTTTTCAACACATATAGAGCGGGTAGCCGTTGCGTTAACTTTGCTTTGCTTCCTTAAATAATAAATAAAATAAATAAATAATATTTTAAGAGGAGGCCTCCAATCACCTAGGGGGTGGTTTTCAGGAGGGTCCTCTGAGAAAATAAATGTTAAACATTAAAATAAAAAATCAAAAACAAAAAAAACAAAACAAGAAAAAACTACTAACTAAGGTAAAAAGGGAAATAAAAAAGTATAAAATCAAGAAGTACAAATGTAAATCTAAAAAAAAATACT
This sequence comes from Oculina patagonica, assembly GCF_052425735.1. NCBI lineage: Eukaryota > Metazoa > Cnidaria > Anthozoa > Scleractinia > Oculinidae > Oculina > Oculina patagonica. The sequence goes on along the minus strand of NC_135761.1, from coordinate 58,676,672 downwards.
ACTGTCCTAAAAAACTAATTACAAATAGTATCTATTAAATTATATAAATGTGAATAAAAATTTTCATATTAATTTTTCAGAAGAACTTTGTAAGGGTTTTCTTAAAAATCTCGCATGGCATCGGCTTTCAAAAATCTGGAAGAGAAACCAGTCATTTGTAAAGCGGAAGTAGGATACTCTCTTCCGCTTCCGTTTTAGTTAGGCAGTCAGGTAGGTATCTGTCTAGTGTTGTAGCCTGTAACTTCTAATGTCGATTTAAAATCATGTTGCGAATTCTCTATTGTACGGCTGTGCATCATGAGAAGACGTCTTCCAGCCAGAGGGAGCCATTCAGTGACTTCAGAGCTTCTGAAGAAGAATTTGCCTAATTTAATTTTTTTCGCAATTTGTTCTGAAACTCATTTTTTCCATTTCTATTTTAACCGGGTTGATCTCCCCATACTTGTCGGCGTCTGGTGTGGCAGCACTAGCCCATTGTGAGGCTATGCGAGTTCTGTCACTGAAATTCGATAAAAGAGAAAGTCGATGACTAGTTTCTTGCATGCTGATTGTGGCTTCCACTCCATTCCATTGTACTCCCAGATTTTGACTGCACGCATCGATGTGTACATTTGATTGAAACTCAATGTCTTCAAGAAAATCCTTACTCCTGCCGATCTTACATATAACCTGTTGTCGGTGTACTTATTTTAGCGTTCACTTTCCAGAGCATGAGTTCTTGACGTGTTGTGCGTCGCAAAGAGAACAGCATCATCTGCATAAAAATCACCCGGGTCTTAACAGCATTTGGCAGGCTATTAATGTAAATTAAACACAAGGGGCCCAGATGCTGCCTTGTGGCACGCCAATGTGATGGTATGTGGCTCTGATGATTCTCCGTTTATCAAAACACTTTGCTGTCTATTGGTAAGATATGATCTGAACCATCTTAAAGATCTTCAGAGTCCACTCGAGCTTGCGTAGTAGCACTTGGTTCAGAGAGTAAACCCTTGGAGATATCGATAAACAGTAGGCCGGTTACTTTACCTTCGTCCATAGATTCTAGAACCCAGTTATTCAATTGCGTGATAGCCTGTCAGTGCAGCCCCCTGAAGCCATACTGGTGTTGATACAGAAAATTTAGCTGATGTAGATGGGCATTCAACTGGGAATGCACTGCTCTTTCTACGACTTTACTCAATACCGGCAACACAGAGATAGGCCGATAGTTCTCAACTTGCAATTTATCATCAGACTTGTGTAAAGGAGTAACGCGTGCAACTTTCCACAATCAGGGACAATACCATCGCTAATTGATTTGTTCACAAGATAGGTGATTGACGGAGCAAGCTCCATCTCAGCATCTTTTAGCAGCCTTGCTGGAATTTTGTCGTCCAGCCGCCTTATTAACTTTCAAGGAATGCAAAATCCTTTGAACAGTCTTCTTTCAACCCGTTGTAAGTCCCAGGTGGATTCGATATCACTCTTCGTATTTGCTTCTTTCACCGTTTCATATTTCTTCCATGCGTCCTTACTCACAGGGTTCAATCGACCAGCAACTTTGCTGCCAATGGCAGCAAAAAACTTGTTGAATTTTGTTGCTACGCTTTTTGCCTCGGTTACTAAACGTTTCCCGCCAATACTTGAAAAGGTGAGCCCCCCTGCTTATTAGAACCAATCACGGAGTTTAGCGAACGCCACATGTCCTTAGGTGGTCTGTTACCCCTACTTTTATCGGGATAAATCACCTTTTCTGATAAATCTCTAACGATTGACAAAAAATGAGGCAAATTTGGATGTTAGAAGTTTAATAGTTTTCATTTTTTTGTTTTTCTGCGCGCGATCGAGTCAGTCACATTTTGCTATTTTGAACGTTTGCAAATCTAATTGTTTAAGACATGATTTATCCCATTTAGGGGCTGTAAAAGAGAAATTTATTAGTTCAATAGACCCACTCAAGCAAACTCGGACAAAGGAAGCTGGCCCCGGTGACCCCTATTTTTTTTACAGTTCTAGCATGAGTTACTCGTAATTAGCAGTGGTGAAAGTTTAAAAAAAATTACAATATTAGAAGATTTTCGCGTGAACCTTTTTAAATGCTGCGCGTACGCAATTGATCAAAAACTTCGATCGGGCGTTTACTTTCTTGCTAGAAAGGCACGATTTCTGACGAACCAGATATTAGAATTTTAAAACATTTAACGAGGTATTACTTAATACAAAATCTGAAATTTAACAATTAAATTTTTACACAATCAAAAAGCAAAAAGCAACGAAAAAAAAAAAAAATAAAATTTCCCTTTGTTAGAACTGTGTTACTACATTATGTTAAAATGTCAGACTTTTTTCCGAGTCTGCTGTAGACAAACTATTGAAAAAACTATGGAAAATATTGGCGACTGTATTTTCTTTTTTTTTCGAAACGCATGAAACATATTTCTTCTATCTGGCGCCGTGTTCGCCATTTAAAATCAGCATTTAAAATCACTGTTTATATGCGCTACGCAGTCGCTCGAAATCATACAATGGGTCTGTGTGGTCCGGTCAGAGACAGCACTTGACCTTGCATGTCCGGTCGCTCGCGAAAAATATCGTACATCGTAGATCAGATGTCGTGTTATAAGGTTACGCAACTAGGATAAAACGCATAGCCTGTAGAAAGTTACACAATTGTTACAAATGGAAAAATCTACGGTGCAAAGAAAATATAAGTGGCCGAAAAGTGTCCGTAAAGCGAGGTTAACTTTGTATAAGAGCGTTTCACTTGGGGTACAGAAAAAAGTGTTCGTTGCCGTTATTAACGGGTGTCCATATTAAGCGGGTAATTTTAGAGAAAATGCATGGTGAAACAAAATTGTTCGTATTAAGCGGGTGCCGTAAAGCGGTGTTCCACTGAACTTTAATTTACGTAAATTTTTGACAAATTTCCTAAAAATATTTAAAACTCTTTGTAAAACGTCATCGCTTCTGTATGCATTGCGTGTCATTTATTTTAATTAGCTGGGTTGCCATGATAAACCAAATATGGCTTAAAGCGCCAACAAAAATGCAATAGCTTATCTTGTAACCTGCCAGTTATGAGCTCGTCAGCTGCAAAGGGTTGGACATAAAAGCAAAATAAAGGATAGGTACTCCAAAGATTGGAAACCTGTGTTCAGCCACCTTAAACAATAGGTTACCAGGAGGGCCGGATGGAAAATTTCTTCGGCTACCGAGGCTCCTTGAGGTACCAAGATTCTCCTCCATACCAGTCAAACCGAAAATTTACAAAAGGGCTGACTAAAGCAAATTATTTCTTTATTGGAGTTATAAGGGTAAGCTTTACGGTTTTCTTTCTTTTGTTGAAGTTTTGCGAACTCAATTTTAGCGCAAAAATTATCTAGGCACCTTTCTTCAATCCTTGACCTAGATCTGCAACAACGCCATCCTTGTATAGCTTCCATGACCCAGCGGTATTCTCCCATGTTGCGCAGATGTGGTGCCACCTCCCGTCAATAGCGGAAACGGACGTTTGCCTGAAAAGAAAAGGGGACAGTAGATACAGTTGGACCTCCTCGTGCGACCACTTTCTGTAAGTGACCACCTCCCATAAGCGAATTCTTTTCGCAAACTTTCCCTGTAAAATCACAGCAAACAGAGCCTCTAATAAGCGAGCTCCTCCCGTAAACGACCGCTTTTTCCAACTAATACCAAATTCTTTTCACTCAAAAGCACTGTGGTCAGAACCACCTCTAGGAAGGGGACCACGACCTTTTTTGGGTCTTTTGGGGTGAAGATTTGAAATCTTCTATTGCCTTAAATCCTTATTTCAGGTGTTTTAACACGCGAGAGGCCCAATAAGAAGTCAAATGCTTACTAGACGTTCAAAACTTAACAACAAGAAAGGCTCTCGTTTTCATTGAATTATGATATAAATAGGACACGCCACACGCGGATAACTGACAACTGCACCACATTGCATCAGCTTCGCTGTGCGCGTTTGCATTTCATTCACGATTTATGGAAACCGTTCGGTTATTTGCTAGAAACTGAAGGAAAGCCAAGTTTTTTTACTGGGCGCGTGGAAATATGTCTGACTGATTGAACTTCATCATTGTCATTTTTACTGACCTGTATTCGCCTCCTAGCCACAACACAAATGACTTGTAATTGTAAATGATAAACTCGTTATCCTGACCAGGCACAGCATAGCTTAGCGGCGTTCCTGCATTCACGTCAGCGGCTTTCATCCACAAACAAGCTGTCACGGCCGAGAGGCTTGGCATAGTGTCGCGAATGATGACGTAGTCGTTCACAGCCCTTCGTGGAAACAGGAAGGCATTTCCAACTAAAATGAATGAAGAAATATGTTTGAAAGACCTTGTTATAATTGCGCAGTGAAGTGACAGCAACGCGCGAAACAAGTTCAAGATTCCCAGTTGTGGGAGGCCAGGTTCTTTTGTAAATCCATATTCTATGCTGTCTTGAGTATTCTTGCGTGCGTGCAATCAGGGTTTAAAGTTCAATGTCTGGATATCGGAGGAAAAAGCGTTTGGAAATAAGGTTAAACTACTCGTTATTTGTTTTTTTTGTTTTTTTATTCTTCCCTGCGGCCTACTCCGTGTATGCATACACTTCATTTTTTAAGAAAAAATATAGGCACTACATATTATAAGTTAATAAATTTAAATGTTAAATTTAGTTCTTCCCTCTATTCCTTTAGAATTATTGCTTTTCCACAAACTTCCTCGTAAAACCGTTAAACAAAATCACATTGACACGTTAACTCAACATTTAAAATCAAGGCCCGGTTGTTCAAATGGTAGATAACGCTACCAAATGGATAATTTCTATCCACCGCCACTTCAACCCTGAAACGCCACCTGGGCTCTTTGCCCGCGCTACGGTTTTACGGGGTTTTTAACACATTGGTTATTACGCGTGACAAGGATGAGAAGAGAGGGTCACACAATAAAAAAAAAAAAAAAAAAATTAAAATAATAAAATTTTGAATTAGTTGAATTTAGTACAATACACGTCACAGCGTGATAGTTGACACGACAAAGTAAGGCGACACTTACCGAGAATGTGCATAGAAAAGCGTCCGATTCTCAAAATATTTTTGCATTAGATGGTATTCTTGTAAAACATGGAAATGTAAATGTTGTTGTAGAGTTATGAATAAATTACCTTTGTTTTCTAATGTAAGGATTTGTTCTTTCAATCCTCTGACGTCTTTGATCAGCTTTTTGTTTGCAGCGTTTACCGATTCCATCCTCTGTAATACTCCTTTCAGCGAGACATTCGTTTCTTTGCTTGAGGAAATGATCACTTCGATGCGGTCCCCAGAAATGTAAACTTTCCTTTTGTCCACTGGACCATTTTCGCTATTGCTCAATGGAGCTGTGTTGGCGAGCCACAACAAACATAGCAGTAAAAGTGAAGACGCAAAGAAATTGAACTTTACAGCGGCCATGTTAAGATTACGGAATTACGCTTCCCTAGTAGCTTAAACGACGAAATAAAATACCTAACTTTAAGTACTATGTTATTTATATCCTTATAAGAGACACGTGTGCACTTGTGTCACCCGATACTGTTTATTGTCTGACTTGAGCTTGACTACTAGAAGCCTTTTTAGAAAGGTTCGAACAAGACTTAAATGGAATATATGTAGTGAAGATTTCAGGCAAGAAACAATTAGGCGACCTTAGGTCTGTCTAACAATTGCAAGGAGAAGATTGATCTAACGACAGATCAAGAACAAGTTTATTTACCATGGGAATAAGCTTTTTTATTTGGTTTTGCTTTGTTTTGTTTTGTTTTGTTTTGTCTGTATTTTTGTATTTTTTCTAAATTTTGTATTTCAATGTTTTTCTTTCTCCTAGTCAGCTTCCCCCTTTGTCAAAAATACCCTGACCAATTCTTTTTGATAAACAGTGTATCGCTTCACAGGCAAAATATGAAAAATAAAACCAACAAATCAAGTAGAAACGTCACATTTTCTATCCTTATCCGCTTTATACCATAATCATTATTATACTGGAAAAAATATGTGCGGCAAATGAAAAGAAAACGTAAACATCCTGTTTGGCTGAAGAAGAGAAACGTGATGAGTGTCAGTATCAAATAGAAGGTTTATCTGATACATGTCATAAAACATGACTGAAGGGATTTTTTTCCGGCAACCTTAAAGGGCTCATGAATTAATCTTCGCCTTCAAAAGCTGAAGTGGCAGTACCACGTCGATCGAATGTCAAGGTATTGCTCAATAGCTTTGATCAGAACTTCGGTTTCTGGCTTTTATCCAGAGATATTTAAAAAGGCAGAACCACATTTGTAAAAGGGTTTCTGAGTAAGAGAGCTACTTAATCATAAGCAGTGATGTAAATAAATGAAATCAAGTACCTTTCTACTGTTACAATATATTATAAAGAATGTTGTTTGTGACACTGTCGCAAGGTGGTGTTTTGAAGCCATACTAGCGTGTAGCCCTAAGGCAAAACAGGCAATCAGCGTGGTCTAGTGTTAATCATACAGCATATATTCGAAAAAATATATGAAACATATTTTTTGGCCAAAACTGAACTAGGTGAGAACAAAAATAAAGCCTCAAGATAAAAAGGTTTTAAAGCAAAATTAGAGCAGTGAAACTATTGCCGGTTTAACCTCTTTAAACTGCGGCACAGCTTTGTCATTCTCTGTTAATCAGGTAATCTTGCCTTGGAAGAGTTCAACACTTCTTGTTATGCAACACGTTTTAATTATTGCGTTTACTTCACTTCAGTTAAGTGTTTTAATTTTCCCTTAGAATTTAGATAAAGGTTTTGTCAGTTTTGTCGCTGTCACGTTTTACAAACGAAATCAGGCAAAATCAGATGGATGTAGCTTTATTCATTATCAAAAGCAATGCTAATTTATTATTTTTCTTTTTAAGCGCGACATAGTGACGCCACTAAAACGGCCGACAGGCAGATTAATGGCTGTTTTAATTTCACAGTCTCACTTCCGTTGTGTTGACGTTCATAAATATAAGTAAATTGAAACGTTGGCAAGGACATATCAGTTTTGATGTTATTTTAACAAACCAAATTTGATGGCAGGTGTTTCAGAGAAATAAAACAAAGAAAGGATAATTTGAGGGGCAAATAAGCTTGTAAAACACGAAACGAAGGACTTCGCGGGCTTTCGAAAAATTCTGTTGCTGATATTGCAAGTTTATTTTTGATTTTAAGACAACATTGTCGTTATTATTATTTTTAATCACGGATGGCTTCTTTTAATTGTATGCTCTGGATCCTTCGATACACATTTTTGTACTTGATAACTCAAGTGTTTACTAAGGACGATTTGGTTGTTAAAGATCATCTTTTAGTCGGCCATGTTTTTCAAACCGTTAACACCGATGACTGGCTAAACTGCATTCAAGTTTGTTTCGATGAGCCGCGCTGCATTTCCTACAACTTCAAGACAAGAAAAAGTACTTGCCAACTGAATGACTGCGGACTGGACGAAATGTGCGACCGGGATAAGTCACTTATCTATTCCAGAGGATTTATGTTCCAACAGATACGGCCAACAAGAAAGGTAAACAACTTAAGTGAGCTTATTTACCATAGAAATAACCAAATATATTGTTTGCAAAGTAGTAATGCTATCACATTTTAAAAACCTGAATTGAATAAAGACATTGTACAGAGAGATAGATCATTGATGAAAATATCTTTTTCATTTATATTATAGAAATATACCTTTCTCTTTCATGGTGGGCTAAAAGTTATCATATAATTACGGCGAGGCTCAGGACTCCCATTGTCTGTCCAACCAAGTTTCATTTTCTGTATACATTGCTCCAAAATAACTTTTAGAATTCAAAATATTTTGCAAGAATTTTGTTATCCATCTGGACACTTTGCTATCTAACTACCCGTTTTTGTAAGTCAAACAAGATCGAGGGAAGACAAACATCAAGCTTGCGCTGAACAGTCTCACAATTATAATTCACAATGAAGAAAACATTTTATTGGTTCGTTGACAAAAAGCCAGTTTACTCAGTGTGAACAGCGCACATAATGATATGGCAAAATATGTTATATGATACCAAGAGATAAACAAACCGAGCAGCTCAATTGAGATCGACAGATAGCCCGAGAACTGAAGATGTTCCTTAGAAATTCTCGCCTTAATGGTATACATTAAACAGTCAGAATTAGATTCAAACTTAATTTTGGTTGCGTTTTCTTTGAATTTCGGTGATCTTGTTTTAAACACATTCTATTATTTTGAATGTGAATTCAAAGTGAATTCTTGTAAATCTCAGTTCAAATTCACTCCATTCTTACATTTTTTGATAACGTTAACATGGGTAGTGAGTTAAAATAATGGTGACCTTTTCTTCCGATTGAAATACAGGACAAATGCAGAGTAACACCTAAAAAGAGGTTTAACGACAATGGTAAGTGAACGCTCCTGTCTTAAATGGTGTACGTTAACGTTAAAAATCATTGTACTTGGCAATACGACTTTTGGAAAAGCCTGTCACATGATCCTGGCAATTAGGAGATCGATGAAATCTGATTAAGCTTGCCGAATTTTGAGAACATTTATACCTCTGCATGAATGACATTAGGGAGGTGTCCATAATATTGTGGTAATAATAACGTTCTCTTGTTAAAAAATTTCCAAATTTACGACAACCTGAGAACTTTTACTATCATTGTAATAATGGGTAATGTTACAGTTCTAGAAAAGCAACATTAAAATAAACCATAATTTAATTGCTTAATAAAACACGACACAGCAAAAACTGCAGAGCTGTATTTTTCGAAAACATTCTTTTTTTTAATTGTAGCGGCGTTATTTTACTTCTTTTTGGGTTTTATTTTGTCTTACAGCCGATCAATCCCTCCGATTTGAAAGGTATGGCACTTCCACCAGAGTTAGTGTCCAAAAGTTCCCAAAACTTGAAGCTTTCACTGTTTGCTTCTGGATGAAAACGGACGACAAGCTGAACTATGGAACACCCTTCAAATACAGCACGCCAAAACAAAGCAAAGAACTGCTGCTATACAACTACCAGGAGTTTCAGCTGATAATCCATGGCGAAAAGGAACAGGTATTTATACGTAAAACTTAAATGTAATTAATTGATAGAGAAACTGACCTTTTAACAGTGTTTGTCTGTAAATATCGAGAATCCCGATACATGATCGAATTTTTTTTTTTTTTTTTTTCATTTCGTAAGAAAAAATCTTTTAGTAAATACCTTATTAAAAAAAAAAAAAAAAAAAAAAAAAAAAAAAAAAAACAAGGAAAAAAAAAGAAAAAAAAAAACCGCAAGTTACTTATTTTCGCGGGACTTAATTTTCGCGATTTTCGCGATTTTTAAATATCGCGAAATTAAAGACCCGCGAAAATTTATTTCAAACGTTTTATGGAACATTTTGTTACATTCTGCCCCTGCTTTGTTACATTTTGTTAAATTTAAGACAAAAAAACTGAAACAAAAAAAAAACAGATTACAGATATATGAGGAGACGAGCGGCAGCAGCATGCATCGCTATTTTAGCCGGATTAGCTGAGTTTTGCAGCACACGTTGCTGCAAATGGCTATTGTTTCCGATCTTCATCGATCGAGGCAACTTACACGTTTGAATTTCTTGGTGAACATGTACAGTTTTTCCTGCTTTGTAGTCTAAAACTAAATGTAGCAACCAATTAATTTCTTCATCAGACCACGTAAGTCTTTGTCCGCCGCCATGTTTGATTTGCCGCGTACTGCATCAGCTGCAACATGATTGGCTTAACACATTAGCGATAACCAAACACAACAGAGACGAAAAAAGCCATTCAAATGCCGCGACTGCCCTAATAGTCCGGTGGCTTAGCTCGAAATTTTAGTTGAATTGTGCACTTTTTGATACAAGCATGAAACTTGGCACAATGAAAGTGGTCACCAACGGAAGTTTTTTCAGATAAAGTTCCAAGCCCGAAAAACGCCGGTTTCCATGAAAACCATAATTTAACGTATTTATTCGATTAAGCGCCCTGGGCGCTTATTAAAGTTTTGGACGTTGAGAGTGGGCGCTTATTCGAGGTGGGCGTTTATTCAAGGCTGAGCGCTTAATAAATTTTCCACCATTTTTATTAAGTAGTAAGTTTATTTTGCAGCAATACAATAAACGTGAAGATGTACCAAAGCAGAATTTAAACTGTTCATTGAAAGTTTCTGGGTAAAATAACGAGGAAACTCGGTCGTCAGGAAGTATCTTATATTAGTAGTACCTAGTTAATTTCAATCTCCTCTTGTGCACTTAATTTTCTGAAGGGGGTGGTCACTTATTCGAGGCTGTGCGCTTATTAACTTTTCCTACATTTAGGATGGGCGCTTATTCGAGGAGGGCGCTTATTCGAGGTTGGGCGCTTAATCGAATAAATGCGGTATTAAAATCAATGAAATTTCGTGAAATATTTGTTTGTCCTGGTTTATAGACAAATACTTTTATGTCAGGTAGTGACTGACCAAGTCGCACGTACAAAATTTAGGATGAAATGCTGTAATTTAGACTGTTCACAGCCCTCTATATTTTCCTATTTTCTTCTGTTAGCGAACGGTTCTCTGATCGTGAGAGAACTGGACGCTAGCGCAAAACGAAAGACGCGAGGGAGCAGAGGGCGGTGAACGAAAAATCATTTCCCATGCAATAATTTCCTAGTAAGTTATTGGTATCAAAACGATGATGAAAAAATAACAATTGTAAACCTAATTGTAAGCATTCATATTCTGTATTTATGAAATAAAATCTACAATAAAAGGTTTATAAACTACAAGAAGAAGTACATCGTGGGGGAGGGGCCTCTTGGCTGAAAATTTCATTGCTGTTTTCTAGCTGAAAATAGGAAATTTGCGTTGGCACTATATCGAGAAATGGATAGTATGTGAATGCTTGTAATCCTGCAAAGTTTGGTGCTTGTATCAAAAATCGCACAATTCAGGAGCTTAGCCGCCGGACTATTAAATGTGCACGGATCCGTGTAAACACCACTACAATCTGTAACAGATTTTGCACGGATCCATGTAAACAGGCGGTCCAGGAACAAAATTTGTCCGTGCACAAATTTGTCTGGACCCGTTAAACGGGGCCTCCGTTAAGCGTGAAATTTTAATAAATTTCAGGACGTCGACAATATCTGGCACGGACGGTAGATGGCACCATATTTGCGCCACGTGGGAGAGTGTCGCTGGCTCGTGGCAACTGCTTAAAAATGGAGTTGTTGCTGTAGCAGGTCGTGATTTTGTGACAGGTACCACCTTTTTATAAAATAGTTCCTTATATACACCAAGAAAATAGATCACAAATATATTATTTTTAGTATATCCATAACCTCATAAACTGATCCAATTCAAAATACTAATAAATCTTGTTTACTCTATGCTTAAATCTTTCTCTCTCAGGTCACGTTATACCTGGAGGGGGAGTCCTGGTACTAGGACGATATTTACCAGCTGGTGGCGTTCCAAGTGACGAGAATTTCATTGGTGAAATGACAAGTTTCCAGTTATGGAACTTCGTATTGTCTGGTCGTAAAATAAATCGGTTACTACTATTGTGTCAGGCGGGGCATGGAAACGTACTCACTTGGTCGGATATTTTAAATGTCACGTTTAGCGACGGCGTTCGTTTAGTTTCAATATCTTCATGTAATTAATAGCTGCGGTTACACCACCCAAGGTAAACGTGATCCCCAGTATAATTATCCCTTGGAAATATTAACTAGGATTTTATTTACATTGGTAAATGTAGTAACAGGAACCTTGACTATTCGCTTATAGAAAACTCGGGCTCGTAGTCTAATTGTTAAATAGTCAAGGAGGCAGCTATTGCACAGGTTTGATGTTTGATGTTCTTAAATTTCAGCATATTAACACTCGAAGCTTCGCTTCTCGGAATAATATTTGTTTTAAGAACATCAAATTTCCAAGGGGAAACTAAACGGCCGATAGTTCTTCAACAGAAACACTCGATTGTTTAAATGTAAATGCCCAAGGAAGGAAGGAAGGAAGGAAGGAAGGAAGGAAGGAAGGAAGGAAGGAAGGAAGGAAGGAAGGAAGGAAGGAAGGAAGGAAGGTGAAGTTTTTCGGCTGAAGAACTGCAAGCCGCGAAGGTACGGTTAGGCAGCAAGCAAATTTATATTAAAGGTTTCACTTTATGTCATGTCAAAATAGAAAGTTGTAGTTAAAAAAGGTACAAATTTGGCGCGAGGCAAAGTGATTACATTGCCACGTTGTGTGACATATAAATATTGCAAAAAATTTAATGCTTATCAGATTGGTCCGAAGCATCATTTTATTTTCGTTGTTTGGATATCATAAGCTGAGTATAAACACACTCTGAGCTCTGCTGAGGGGACACCACACAAGCTACGCTAATCTTAGGACGGACAAAAAGGTTGTTTCTTGGCCAAACAAAACAGCCGAGAAAATTAATAAACATACAGTATATAAATATTATATTGAAATTTAAATGTTTACATTGAATTTGTAGTTGAAGTATTGAATTGTGATTGTAGCATTTGAATTTGAATTTTAATCATTATAAATTATGTACGACACCAAAGGTGGTACTTGCGAAACTTTGTGAGAGCACTCCATTTACTCCACTATGGTGATCCAATATTTAAATTTATTAACAGCCAACTGAATTTAAAAAAAAAAAACTTGACATGTTCTTACGTAGCTAAGTTTTGGTTCTCAACAAGTATTGTAAAGCCGAGTGACATAGGCGTACAGAAATTTTTTTGCCAGGGGGGCTGTGAGACCATAGTTAATAGAGGGAAATGGTTAGGAAGCCCGGCAAACGTCAAAGGAGCAAACAAAGAGGCCTTGATTTATGTTGGAAGGTCCACGACCCTGCACACCTTTTGTTTTGCGCTCATACATTATGCATGAATTACGTAATCCCAATGTTTTTATTGGTTAGCTACCTGAACACACGTAACCACCTATTGTATTTTGTCAGGTTTTGTGCAGGGTCAACCCCCAAAATAGCGAACAAAAACATACAACAAAAAACTTTGCCAGGCTTCCTAACCATTTCCCTCTATTAACTATGGTGAGACATTTGCCCAAAAAATTCTCGCAAGTTGCTCAAATTTTTACGAAACAGTCAAGAAGAAACGAGGGTCATACGATGCACTAACCTAGGCTTACACGTGAAGTGAAAAATTAACAGCTCATAAAACATGCTAAAAGAAATAGCTGTCTCTACCATTTCGACGGCCGAAGATGTCAACTCTACGATCCATGTCATTGTTGACTACAGAGTTGGAATATGCCCATTTAATGCTATTAAGTGCGATGGCAAGTAATAATTTAGGCCAAGTAAAAAACAAATGTGTCTCTTCCGGTTTTCTATAAAAGAAAGAGGGCCGGGCTCATTTTTTGTTATTTTTTATTAATTATTTTGCTGCATTCCATATCTGTGTTGTTCGAATATCGTTGTTTTATCCTCCATCGTCATATTCTCTGGGCCAGAAGCGAATCCAAAATAAATCCTGCAAGGTAATTGACCTATCCAGTACGGACCTGTAGCGTAACGCGGGTTTAAAAAGTTGTTTTTGTTCTTCCTAACTTTTCCAAACACAAATAATAAAAAAAGAGAGGCGGCCCCAAAAAATGAAGCGAGCGGGGACAAAAACATTTGTTTTGTTTTTTACTTGGCCATACTGAAACGTTGTCGCCCCATCAGGTGCTGCGGAGGCAAGTTTTCAATCTGCGCAACGCACCGAATGATCGTTCTGCAGAACACGATGTAGCAGGTATCCCTGCATGAATATGAATCACGTAAGAAAACTATGAAAAAAACTATGAAGAAACTTATCAAATAGATCATTCCCTTGCATTGTCTCCAGCATTTCTGAAACAGTCATGTAGCCTTATCCGTGCACACGACGAAAACTGGCGCACATTTTCTGCTCGGCTTCCAGAATCTCGCCATCGATTTTGTAAAATTTAGCAACGCGGAGAAGCTTTCTTTATCAGGTGTTTAACTGTGACAGATATTTGCAGTACAGTGCCCAACAGTAAAAAAAAATACTACAAATATGTATATCAACAAATGGTCCCTTTCACTATTAACCAGGAACTCAACAGGTGCTAAGCAACCACTGTCTCATGTGAATTAAGCAACTGGCTTTAACACGCCGTCTTCAGGTTAAAATAGAAAATATCTATCTCTTCGAAAAAAAAACTTCTTAAAAACTGGCTTTGCCCAAATTTTCTCTTGCTACCCAAAACATCTGAGTTGCCCAAAATTTGGGGGGGGGGGCTGCAGCCCCCCCCTGCCCCCCCCTGCCCGTACGCCTATGCCGAGTGATCATGTAAATAAAGTCACGTTGATTATACTCATGCAAGTTTATAAAATCAATTTCCCGTTCTCGTTTAGTGAAGTCTCTATGTAGTTGCAATTGTGTAAAGCGGTTATTCCCAAGCAAAATGCGTAGCAGAGAGAATTGAATGAGCAAGAAGTAAGCTTGTTTCGGCCTTTAGATTTTAATCTAGTTTAACGAAATATGACTAAACTGCAGATAAATTAAAATCCCGCATATTGATAAGATAAAACCATTGCTTCATGAGACAGTCCCCTGAGAGTTTAAGACCGGATTTGCATAATTCTACGACAAGCGACGTCCCTGACTTTAAAACCGAATTTGAATAATTCAGGCTGCAAATATTACGTAACCACCAAATGTGCAAATGCAGTTTTCTTATCATTTTGTTTACCACTTACTATTTTCAACCCTTTCTCTAACACCAAACCGAGACGTAATACATCTGGGTGGACTGAAGATGCTAAGAAAGAACAGTGTTTAAGAGAAATAAGAGAAAAGTTGCTGACTCAGATTTCGGAATCCTCTTTATGCGGCAAATAAGGGACACCTAGAAATCCTCACGTGCCGGTTGCGTAAAGCGAGACATAATCAAATCAATATTCAAGTTTAGAATCGAATTGCAGTTTGAGTATTTATTTTAAGATCGAGGCGAAGAATTAGATGTAGATAGTGTCAGTATATATAATTACATAACGTTTTAAAAAAATTATAGAATGAAAGTCAGCAATGTTAAAGTTGAACGAATGGTTGATGACTCCATGTCACCATTAATAAGTTCAAGTACATCATAGAATTAATTGTATATACAAAAAAACCGTGAAAAAAGTGTTGTTTTTTTTTCCTTCCTGCACTAATGGCTGCCTCAGCCAAGTTAGTTCCTCTTCTTTCTGCACATGTGCTGTAGAGCATCAAAGAAGTGTGCTTTCTCATTGTTACACTTTGGCGAAATCACAGCCTTTCTTCCTGTGTTGAAACCAACGCTTTTCTCCGTCATCTTGCGGTCGACGCAGCTTGGTTTTTCCCCTCTGCACGTGACTAAAAGGAACAGCTCTTTTTCTCTCCTTGATGGTTTGGGTTGATGTGCTTCTGCTCTCTCAATGTTTCCCGTCTCTTTGTCGTAATAAACGTACGAAAATTCCCAGTATACCCCAATTTTTGAAGAATGGATTTGGCTTTGATCTTGGCTGTTGAAACTTAGTTCACTACGTTTTCTCTTTCTGAACAAAGTTCCAAAACACGCCATTCAAATTTTGGTGTTTGAAGAATTCGCACTCAGCCTTAATGCCTTGACATCTGCAACAGCAATGGCCAGATAGTCGGTCGCACACTGTTGAAGTTTGTTTACCTTGTTGAAGAAAAAACAACAACATTTTCGTCATTACCTTTTCAATTTGCACACATGCCGACTTTTTTCCGTTTCGGTTTAACACTAAGTAGGATAATTAGACTGGGATTTGATCAATGAGTTCCCCCTTATCATGAAAAGAGCTCGCGTAGTACAGAGTACAGGAGATCGCGTAACTGACAGCGTAAACTTAATAGTCAAAAGAATTGGCTCAGAATTTTTCCATCTCATGAAAAAAATTTCACTGTTTATGAACTTCCACTTGCAAATTCAATTATTTCAAGGTAATTATCTAATTAGGAGATAAGACCGTATTGATTAGTGTTTTTGGCTGGTAATTACAAAGGCGACCTGCCGACATTATTTTAGCCGCAATTTTGTTGAATGTTTTCCGAGCAAATATTACGCTTGGTAACCGCTTCCCCTCGAATGTCCCCGGTTTATACACCGATCCAGAGTTTCAGACTTCCGGTCCAAATTCAAAAGGAAAGTGAGTACTCATTAAGTCGTGCTATTGTGTTTTGCGATGGTTAACAATGGTCTGACTTAATGAGTGCTAACCTTTCCTTTGAATTTGGACCGGAAGACTGAAACTCTGCATCCGTGTATTGATGAGTGTTTACAAACGCTTGAGAATCCACTAGTGCAAACTTAGGGTGCGTTTCTTTGGGAAAATCCAAAATTGGATCATTGATCTCAGATCACACGGATACTTTGCTCCCAAAGAAACGAAGAATCCGAAAACGGATTTTTTGCCATGACAACCCCGTAAACACATTTCGCACAGAACATAAAATATCAGCACAAACTTATTTTTCGTCGAATGTATCCTAGCTAAAATAATTTTAGCATACAAAATCTTTTACAAAACTCACACGTCGAAATAGTTTTTTTTTAGCGTTAAGCACAATGTGGCGAGAAAGCATCTAAGGGCGAAGAATGTTTGCGAAATGATCAGTGCAAACTTCACTCGTGACAATTTCAAAAGGATACACCTTCCGTAGGCACACGGTGGCTGTTCTAGAAAACCTGTACCCCGTTTAAAATGACACTTCATACCGATCTGAAGCTACCGTTTCCTTTTATCGTGATATATTTTTGTATTTTGATCGAAATAACCGCCTAAAAACTTACCGTATGGCAGTGTTTACAAAGAGCGAACCTGTATTTTCACAGCAAAGACCGCTGGGCCAAGGTACTTTTTTCGAATCCTTTCCCAAAGAAACGCACGGATCATGAATCCTAAAAATCCGGATTCAGATATGATCTGATGTATCCACTCGAAGTGTGGATTCTTCAGATCATTGATCCAAGATTAATCCATTTTCGAATACAGGTAAAGAAACGCAAAATCTGTTTTTGGATCAAGAATCCGGATTTGGATTTTTCCCAAAGAAACGCACCTTCAGGATATTCAATCAATACCGGGGACACCCGCTATTACGGACAAAATCCAGATCCCCGGCAAAAGCTATAAAGGTTTGACCCTTTTCTTGCCTAGCTATTACGGAATTAAGGACACTTTCGTGTTACCAATAAAACATTATTTATTGTTTTGACTCTCCATAGAGCGGACACCATGAACTTCTCAATTAACATTAAAATTGCGTTGTTCGTTATTTTTCAAAACACGCTTTTAAAGCGCAACTGTGATGAAATTCGCATCCTTCCTTTCGTAGCCGTTTTAAAATATGAACAAGTAATCTATATGAGAAGAAAAAAGCTATTTACTTTTTCCAATATCTTTTTCCTTTCCAGAGATATTTAAGTTTTAAAAATATGCAAATTAGCCAAAAAATGACATCATAGGCAACCAAATTCTAGTCAAATATTAAGTAAGTGATATCTCAGCTAATTTGTAACGGACGTCTCTGATTTTTTGCAGTACTAGTCTAGTTTCGCAATATGAACTTTACAATTTGGTTACCATGGCAACAAATTAAGTTCCAGATACCACGAAGCTTCAGTCTTTAGTGGCCAATTCTGACATTCTTTATTTATATTTGCCAATGATGCTTTACATGCGTGTCAAAGCATATGAATGGATTTGGCAGACGTCTTGCCCGGGTCTCATTTTTCAAAACTGAAAAATTCCAGAATATTAAAAAAAAATGGTGGGGTTAGGAAAAGAGTGAGCTGCCATGGTAACATTATTTTATTATTACTGTAAGTGTGTCACCTGTAGAATTATAAGTCTACCAAGTTTCATTGATCTCTTCAGAACAATGACCGAAATAACTCAATTTTTGTACTTGACATAAAGTTGGGTTGAATAGATGACGTCATCAGTCCCCCGATTTGCATATTTTTAAGCTTAAATATATCCGGAACTAAAATAGATATTTGAAAACGGAAAACGCAATTTTGAATATTTCGCTAAATACTCTATGAAACGCCTAAAATTGCAATGGGTGAAAATTTGATCTGGACTATTTTTGCATCAAATCCTTCAGTAACTGTACAAAATACTTTGCTTTTTCAAAACATCTTGGCCTTTTCCCTCCAGACTATTTAGGAAAGCTCAAGCCCTTATCTCCCATTTCCAACGACTGTATATAGTTTATTTTCTGGTTCTCTTTGCCGCGCTGTTACCCGAGTTTTACCAGCTAGATGCAGTGGGCATTACAGAAATATCCCGCCCCAATATTAACGAATCACAGTGCGTGTTTTATCATAATAAGCTCTAACTCCAGCACGTAATTATGTATAATAAGTTACGATGTGGTCAGTAGTTTTACAGTGTATAGTGTTCCTAAGTAAGGCTTTCTCGTGTCGAATCGACAATGAGAGACAGGATCGGTTCATTATTTCTCTTCTTTTGTCGTTTGATCTCAGTAAAAGCTCTTCAGAGATTGCCTGTAGAGGAAAAAAAGGAAACAAATTGAAACACTAAGCTAAAAAACATGGGCCATTTTTTTTCAAGATGCACCATCTGTGACGTAGCTCCTTTAACAAGTAGCATGTTAGAGCGGTTTTTACTTGAGTGTCGAAAGTAAATTGCGTTTGCTTTGGTTTTGCATTACTACGCTTAGTGATTGGCTTAAAAATCTCGCGCCACTTTCTCAGCCAATCAGAACTAAAACCAAAACCAATCGTGACTCGCTCGCGCACGTTTTCCCGCGCTTTGCATCAGCTACATGTATTTGATTCGAGTTTTGATTGGTTCAATGGATTGCCTGTGTCCTTTGTGATTGGCCAAAGTAATTACTTTGGTTTTGGTTTTACGACACTCAATTGAAAACTGCTCTAATGTAAATTATGAAACAAAGGTTAGTTTTTCGTCTTCCTTCTCATTGGGTTTCTCTCGGTCTGCTCTTGCCCTCTCTCTTTTTTTGTTATTAATTCTCATTTTTCTTACCTGCGTCATTGCTTTCAGTTACGTCTTCGACCTTATTTCCTTCTACATCTTCGCTTGTAGTTTTGTCGCGGTTATTTTCTTCGTCGTTGTTTTCTTTCTCTTCTTCGTAGTTTTCTTCTTTGCTCTCTTTTTCTTCGTTTTTAGTTTCATTCTTGCTCTCAAATTCAGTCACGTTTCTCATTTTGTCCTTGTATTCATTTCCTGTCCCATTCTCTCTTGCTTCACCTTCGTTGATTTGCTTCCGTTCCTCCGTATCTAACTTGCCTTCTTCGTTTCTCGTGTTGTTCTTATTTTGCCCAATTCCCAGCTCAACCGAACTAGTTCGCGTTTTATTTCGGGTTCCGTGTTCATTATCGATGCTTTCTTTTTGTTCACTTCCAGTAACTTTCTGATCAGTTGGCTCAGCAGTCAGGTTTTTAGTATCTGTTGGACGAGTATCAGTCTGGTGTGTTTCCTTATTTCCGTTTGTCCTTTCTTTTTCCTTTCTAATTCCGTCTTCTTCAAGGCTTTCTTTTTCGGCTTTGTTTGCTTCCAATTCATTCTTGTCGGAGTCCGAATTCTTAAAGAAAAATAAATAAATAAATATTAAATAATAATGAATAAATAATAATAAACTTAATGCTTTGACGAGTGAATTAACATGAAAGAAGGGACCAACTTAACACTCAAATACTTGAATGATGACGACTTAATATATTTGAGTTAACTAAATGGTGACTGAGTACGGTCTTTTCTCAGTAAATTGTTTTTTAACTGAATGACCGACCGATTCGACCAAATGATCGTCGCTGAGCAACATCACCACATACCCACCGACCGACCGACCGACCGACCGAAAGCGAACGAACGAACGAACGAACGATAGAACGAGACTGTAACGAGCGAACGAACGGGTTCACGAACAACTGATAAAACAAAGGAAAGAACGACCGCTACAGCAAATGGCTTATATCTTTTTTTCTTCATTCTGTCACTCACCTTTTCTATTTCTGGTGACTCTTGTTCAGTTGATTCTGTTGACGTTTCATTCTCATCATTTTTATCCTTGAAGCTATCTTGCTCTACTTCTCCGTTTATTGCCGTTTTATCTTCAACCATTTCTCTCGCCTCCGTCATATTACCATTTTCGTTCAACTTTACAGCACTTTCTGCTCCACCATGATTTGTCGGTAATTGAAGTACTTTGTTCATTTCTGGTTCTTTCTCTATTGTCTCTCCTTCCTTATCCTTTCCATGCGTATTCATCTCATTGTCACTTTGGCTCTTCGCTGCTTCATCTTCTTCATGGGTCCTATTGGCCTTCTTCTCTATCAAATTATTCTCGTCATTGCTTTCCTTATCTTGAACTGCAGCATCAGCTCCTCTCTCGTCTTTCTTTGTTGAGTTTGTTTCATCTTGACCTAAGTTCCCCTCGGCCGTCACCGACTCAGTTCCATTGTTGTCGTCATGCTGGCCTGTACGAGTGGAAGGATCATCTTCGGTTACCACCTCTTCTTGTCCCTTTCTGTCATCTATATTTTCTTCTTCATTGATTGAGTATTCACTGATGTCTTCTTCTTTAGATCTTTCAACCATATCCGATCCGTTAGCGTCACCGTTTTCCTCATTAGTTCGAGTAACATTTTTGTTGTTCACGTCTTCTACTTCGGGGTTGTCATCTTTTTTTAGTTCTTCGTATGATGGGCTTTCTAACATCTCCGAGCTATTATTCCTTTCGTCTTCAAAATGCTCTGCATGGCTCAAGGAAGTATGCTTGTTTGTAATGTTTTGATCCGCTTCCTTGTCAACATTTTCATCGCTCCTATTTGACACACTTTCTGTTATCATTGTCTTCTCCTGTGCAGTAATCTTGTAATCAACGATATTGTTTTGAGTTTGTTTCTCTGCAATTTCCGAAGTATTTGCCATCTCTTCTCTCGACTGGTTTTCATTGCTGGGAGTGCCGTCATTTTCCTCGTCTCCTTCATCTTCTATTGTCAAATCTTCGTTTTCCTTTATTTCATTCAACGGGACACCTTCATTCTCTTGGTTATTTTCGTTCGTTGTATTGTATGACTGTGTCTTATGTATTAAAGCTTCTTTGCTGTTGTCATGTTCCATTGATTCTTCGTCTTTTTCGCTTTCCGTTATCGTATAATTTGCTGTACTTTGCACGCTCTTTAACCCTTCAGTCTGATTAACCAACATGTGATATTCTTCTTCTTCTTCATCTTGTTCTTCTTGTTCATTTAGTTCTTTATGTTCCTCCGTTTCATCTTGTTCTTCTTCATCCCTATTGTGTTGGAAATACTCATTTTCCTCATCAGGTACAGCTGTATTTTCTTTTTTGTATTTTTCATCTTCGTGTACCACCTTTGTTTCATAACTCTGCTCTTGTTTTAACTCTTCGTTTTCATCTTCAAGTGGTTTAACCTTTTCTTCTTCGTTTGTTTCTTCTTCGCCTTCCATTTCGAATTCCTCTTCCTCTTGCTCTTCCTCTCCTTTCCCGAAATCTTCTCGTTCTCGTCTTTGCTGTTCTATTTGTTCTTCTTTGTCTTTTAATTCTTCTTCTTTATCTTCTTCTTGGTCTTTCTCTTTTTTATTTCTTTCCTTATTATTTCTGTCCACCGAGTCGAAATCATCTTCATATTCTCCAAAACTCTCATTGCCTTCATTGTTTTGTTCATTTTCTCTTTCTTCCTCTATAGATACTTCATCGTCACTTATTATCCGTTTGTCTAAAATGTCTTCCTCCTTTTCATCTTCCATTGCCTCACCATAATTTTTCCTGGAGCCATCAGACACCGAATAAAATTTTGAATCCTAAAGACAAAGCACGCTAATTAACTGAATATATCTTCGTGGCAACATTTCTTTTTATAGTTATAATCATACAAATTTATTCACAAGCTCTTTTATACCTTATACAGATGTAATTTTAGCTTAGATCTTAATAATTTTGTTATTTTTTTTTTACTTTAAGATATACTGAAAGGTTAGTTATTCTTGAAATTTCCAACACGCCACAGTAAATAAAGAAGGCAAAAAGTATTTTAAGCGTCATGATCAATAAATAAATCGGGTTTCATTACATGAAATGTGCATCGACAATTTTTTAAAGCTATCATTTGTTCTGCTTTGTTTGACATTAATTTTAGATAAACAGAAAAAGTAGAAGTTAGAGCAGCCCTCAGTGGCAGACCTGGTAAAACGATAAAAGACAATAACTCTTTTCAGGGTGTTTGTCGAAGCCGTAAAACAAACGATCTCCTTCGATAAGACACCCAAACTACTAGTCCAAGAGGTCGGCTTAAATGGGCGTAGTGTATACTTCACGGATGACCCGAATGAAAAACGTACACCGTAATGATTAGAACTGGCACTCTCCTTTCAATAGGCTCCTTCTTTCTAATAAGCACTGCCCTTAAATGCCCCTATTCCACAGAGTAGAGTAATTAGATCAACGAGTGAGCTATGTAGTATGCTTTCTTATCTCAACGTAATGTCAAATACGCTGAACAAATGAATGGTGCTGAGTATTGTTACAGTTCTTGAGTCACGGTTGTAGTTAAACGTGCTTTACCAAATTGCGAAATAGGGGCCTTCATTTACCAAACGTAAATTGAATTATTACGATACATGTAATTTTCATAGCGTTGGCAATAAAAAGAATAAAACTAACCAGTGATTTTCCTTTCTATGATGTTCGGTAGGTTTAATCGGTCTTTAACTCTACCTTTCGTTTCTCCTATTTATTCTTTGTGACAGCGGTATATTGCACTGCATCGTGTATATACAACGTCTCGGCTTAGAGTTAAAAGATCTTGTTTCGCCAGGACAATGGATTGTATAGTTGGTAGTCCATAGATTATGTAGTTTCGTGTAAGTAGTTTTTACCACATCAGAAAGAACTGCGCGGCTACTTAGATTTAGTGGGTTTACAAACATTTCATACCTTAGCATCGCCGTCTTGTCGCTGATGCTGTCGTTTGCCCACCGGTTTGTAATGCTGTTGCGTAATTTTATGTGGATCAGATAGGCCTGCACCAAAAAATAATGCACTTGTCACTGGAAACTGGAAATAGCCTCACCCCCAGCCCTATTTCTATCTTTCTTCCCTCTCGACCCCCCACCCACCCCCACCCCCCCCACACCACCACCACCATTACCACCAACACCCCCACAAAGACATAGGACATGGATGGGGGATTTGTGGAGGCTTTGACTTTTTGCCGTGCCCCAGGGGGGTGGTAGTACTTTTAGCCCTTTGCGGTGTCTAAGCAGACTGGGGTAAGAAAAGGCCTCGATGACAACCTGGTCAAAAGTTCTCCGCCATATTGGAGAATACCCAGAAATATGAAATATGCTGTAAAGTATAAAGATGGTAAATTTTTAGCTCGGTGATAAATAATGAAGATGAATTTTTCAACAATGACACGAGCATGGGACAAAGAAAAATTCTGAGTCCCCGACGGGAATCGAACCCATGGCCTCCCAGATACCGGTTGGGCGCTCTAACCAACTGATGATTTCGACATTGCTGATCCTAGCAGTATGCAGGACGCGTGTCACATATCAACCTAGTAAATGGCCCAGCTCACCACGAGTCTCTCGTAGCTCAGTTGGTTAGAGCGCCCAACCGGTATCTGGGAGGCCATGGGTTCGATTCCCATCGGGGACTCAGAATTTTTCTTTGTCCCACGCTCGTGTCATGTAGAATAATTTCTTCACTGCCTTAAAAATAGTTGGAAATTCTGTTAACCTCTTGAGGTAGGAAGAAAATATGTCCCTTTTTGTGGGGCAACTGAATGTCGTATATTTTGGTGCGTTTTCCTCGCTATAATTTGCCTCTATTTCCAGTGATTAATTTAACGTTATATTTAGCACTGAGCTGTACGTTTCACGTGAAGAACGGGTACACACAATGGTAGAATTTTTTGAACACAGGATGCTTTGATGGGTTTCTGCGTGACTCATGACATATTTTGACTAATCGGCGTGACAAGTTGATTTACGAGATTAAATTTAAACTGACCTCTTTTTCTCATAGCATAGCGTTTAATACCGAGTGTAGTTCTTTTTGGTCATTCTTGGTCAAATGTCACTACGATACAAAATTCCCTTTTCCTTGACTTTCCTTCGGTCTCAGCACTAAATGTGTTTGAAATTTAACCTTATCAGGTATCAACTCGCCCTAAACAAACTCGACCCAGCATAACAACTCGGCGTCTATATTTCTCTAACATATTTTAATTTCGATTTCAGTGTATTTATGTCAATTCGATGTATCGTCTTGCGTCATAAAAGAAAAACTATGAACTTGATGGAGCTGAATTTCTTTATCCAATGTCAGGTTTAGCTTACCTTTGTCTGAAATAAACCTCGTTGGAAATTTTAGTGAACAGCGAATAACAGCTGTATTTTTGGGTAACACGTTTCCCAATTTGACGGACAGCTTAGTCAAAAGACAGAGAAAGGCTTAAAATCGAAAAGCTTTAATTCGCCCCAGATACACACCAATTTTGATATGCTTAATGTGTTTGTTGATCGCGTCAATGTCGATCATTTGTTCGAAGCGCTCTCACTGGAATTTCAGATACGCAATATCTCACGCTAACAGCACGCTATGACATACATGGCTTACCTGACTTCCTCAGCTTTCCTTTGTATTTAAATACTTCCAGTGAGCAGAGAAAAACCGTCCCTATCAAAATCAAAACGAAAAACAGAAACAAGCGGCGCCGAAATATTCTACGGACTCCTCGAAAGAGCGCCATCGCTGTCCGGAGTCCAGAGTCTCGCAGTCACTGATAAGTCACGCGATGTACCACTTTTCTCATGGGTCACGAAAATCTTTGACACGTCGCGTCTGTGGTGTCAGCTGTAGTATAAATCTCTCCCAGAAAACAGTATTGCCAAAGAAAGCTTAATCATTTCCAATCAATTGGCAAATGAAACAAAACCCTCTTTCATGTTAACAATTAATGAAATTATTCATAATTATCTAGGTGTTCAAAAACAATCACATAGCAAAACAATTCAAAATAATAATAATATACCAACAATCTAACATAATTTAGAAAAATAAAATGCCACATCACAACCAGTTTAAAAGCCATCAACTGGAGTTAATCCGATCTAATAAGAAGTTATGCTTCTACTCTATATTTAAAACAGATGTTAGTAGATCTGATTATTTAGAACACTGAAGTAAAGAATCAAAAGCATAGACGAGCTGTAGCTAAACTACGATCAGGCAATCACAGTCTTCGGATCGAATCTGGGCGACATTGTATACCAAAATTACCCGAATCTCTTTGGATTTGTCAATATTGTCACTCTAAACAAATAGAGGATGAAATACATTTCTTATTTCATTGTGATCGCTATAGAACTATTAGGCAACAAATAACAAGTGATATTGTACTTAAGTATCCATTAGTTAATGTTTTGAATGAGACTGAAAAAATTATTTTCTTGTTTAATAATGTTGATCCTTTCATCTGTAAGAAACTAGGTTATTATATTTATGAAGCATTACGTATAAGAGAAACTTGTAATCCTATTTAGTCTATTGTATAGTTTTATCCTAGGTAATACCATTTTATATGGGAATACCAATAAATTGGGCTCATCCTCGGTGTAAGAACCTGTGAAACTCACCGGTGACGTAAAACAAAGAACGAACAAAGCAACAAAGAGCGTCAAAAACAATACAGAGCAGGAAAACAATACCTCCAATACAAAGAAAAATATCACAGGTTCTTACACCGAGGTAAACCCATAAATTGTTGTTGTTGTTGTTGTATAAACGCGACAATACTGATAGATCTAAGGGCCTCTTCATATAATCCCGGTTGACCGGGCTGGCTAGTTACCGAGATCTTGGCTCACTTCTATTTTCTTTGTAAAAATTTCGATATGTTCATATGAGAAGGCGGGCCAGCCCGGTTACCGATATCTCGGTTTCTGCAACCGAGATCTTGGCAACCGGAATAAAAATTCCCAATGACCACTTTAACCTGGTCACCGGGATGCATTTTTTTCTTTTTGAGAAAATAGCTTCCCTTTCGTAACTGGGCGGTCAAAATGACATAATTTTGCCTTGTATCTATTTCCACTTTAGAAATATGCGAATTAGCTTTATCAGCAAAGTTACAAGTGTCGAAAAAGCTACGATAGTCGCGAACTATGCAACTTTATGTGTCGCCATTTTTGTTTCGTCTCTTGAATTGTATCCCAGTCAACCGGGCTAACAACAGACGACAAAATTCGTCCTGGTAACCGAGACACCCCGTTTACCGGGCCCATGGGAAGAGGCCCTAAAGCATATAAATCATTGATTGCAGAAAGGATAAATCACAATGTTGACATTGAACATGTTGTTCTTTCGTACAAACAAATGAGGGCCCGGTTGTTCAAAGCGGGATTAAGCTAATCCAGGGCTAGCGCGAATTTTGATTGTTTTATAAATTCTTTGTGATGTTTTCTGTTAAATATATTTTGTCCTCTGGTTTCGGCGTCTACGTATCTCAAAACCCACAAAACATTGGAAATTAAAAACATTTTGTACAAGGGAAATTAATAAAAATCTCAATCAGCTTTGAATCCAGGATTAGTGTTAATCGGCTTTCCAACAACCCGCTCTTTATCTACAAAGAATGTCTTAGACCTGGCCACACTAGCGACATAACGACAAAACGACACAGACATAACGACATAAAGAAAATATCATCGGTATCAATAAATAATGATTAGGCAGTTTAAGATACGCTACGGCGAGGTGCTACTACGGCTACCGTAACCGAAAAGGTCTGGGGAGAGTACGTCTCGGCAGTCCGCCAAATTTAGTGTGAAAGCAAGGCGAAATACAAAGAAACATAGGCTAAGGAGTTGAATAACACTTTTATTTAGTTTTCCACAGCCGAATGGCTTCGCTCAAAAAATATATAGTTGTTGTTTGCTTTGCTAGGACTAACAGAATAGTTCTGAGAGAGAGATTCTTTCTACAGCAGCAATACACAACAACAATTAAAATCGATAAAATGTTTAATTTTAAAAATACGAATATCGCAAAGAATACCGAGTTATGAACTGAAATATACCAGTACTCACCGAAGCAAAATGGTAGCGGTTACTTATACAGCTATAGCACATCTCCACTAAACTGTGAAGGCAAAAAAATCGCACGCTCAACACGAGTACTTTTCTTGTCCATACCGACACTTGCACCGAACGAATTCGTCAAATTCAGGATAAGACTTTTAAAGCTTATGAGCGACAAACGCGACAATTGTTCGACTACAATTAAATTCAAAGGAACCAGTATTCGTTGGAACTCTTAAAATACTGAGAAACCCGTCGAAAAAGGACAGAGAAGCGAATAAAATCCGACGTACTACCACTACGGCAAAACCTCCGACTCGCGTAGTCAGATTTCACTCTACGGCTGGACGTGACTGAATGACATGCGCAGTATCTTATATTTGGAGAAAATTACTTCCGGCAGCCGTAGTAGCGCATCGCCGTAGCCTATCTTAAACTGCCTAATTAGTCTTCTAAGACGGATAACACATGGGTAATGCGTATGTAATGTTTCAGGATTTCAGACGAAAAGAATGGCCGCCTAATTCGTCTAAAAACCGGAGTACTCATTGTGGAGACAGATAATCCGTCTGATATTATGGAGAATTGACACCACGGAAGCGGTAAACTGCAAAAGCTGGTTGATGTAGTTTGAAATAAATCCTTTAGCAAACGCTGAACTTTTTACTTCCACGGAGAAACAACAGACGCCAAAAGGGGAATTTCAGCTTTGTCTTCACAGCAACGTAATAAACTATTTACACACAAACCACAATCAGCATCCCCTTAAGGATTCTTTTAGACACAAAGATATATAAAGTTTACGTCGAGCCAAGTGGCCCATGACGCTTAAGCGACCAGGAGTATGTCTTATCCCCACTGGATGGGATGCTAGTCCATCGCAAGGTTACCCCCCAACATTAATTCGCCGAAACCCATTTATACACATGGTTGGAAAGAGGTGCTATGAGAGTAAAATGTCTCGCCCTGAAGAACACAAAACAACGACCCTGGCCAGGGCTCCCCAAGATGTTATTTTGTGGTTTGGTCGATTCTTGGGTTTCATCTGAGGGAGTCGCGATGGTCCAAAATTACGGGTTCGATTGCTAATTGGGCCATTGAGCTGTGTTCGTCGCAAGATGCTTTACTTTAACAGCCAGCAACCATAAACGTACACAAACAAAATGATGTTATATAGCTTTAATAATTCGTTCAAGGAAACACATTTAGAGCATTTACCATTCAAGAGGTAATGCCGGATTTTAAATTCAGTGATTTGACAAATTTTACACATAATAACTACCACCGTTATTAAGTATGTTATAGTTTTCTTTCCTCGAAAGGAAAACGTTAAGAACGAAATAAATACACGTTACATACGGCAGTTTCGAAAGATGTCTCTGGATACAGTTGAAAAAATTATACTCAGTGGCGGATCTGGGGGAGGTTCCCGGGCCCCCACCTAATTTCCAGGCCAAACCAAGGCCTGTAGGGCTGAGAAACGTACCTGAAGGTCTGGATCCGCCACTGTGCACTGAAGCATTTCACCTAATGTTTCATAAAAACATGACTCTTCTCTAATAGTTCGCTACTAGACAGCCAAAAGATAGTCTGGGCATTCATTGAAATAGAGAATTGACAGAAACGCTACTGTTATAAAATGTAAAGAACGCCTAAACTAGAACCTGGAACAACACTGTGCTAATATGTCCCTCTAGCTATGTTATCCGTCCTTTACACAACGGAATTTTTTTCTTTCTACATGAATTTAAAAGGATCATGTTTAGAAGCTAAATCCAAAACAATGTGCGTGAAACCCATTGACTATCCTGGCCGTCTTCTTTTAAAGCTATAATTAATAAGTTTTTTTTCGAATTTTATATTAGTGTTCAGCACGTGTACTTTTATTACACCAAGAGCCCCTCTCGGAATTATTATAAATTCGACTTGTTCAGTTATGTATATCGACATGGAAAAGGTCGCACTTATTTGTTCGCTTGTAATATTTACATTAACTTTTACAATGAATCACTTCCCTTTTGTAAAGCGTAGCACTATCTTAACTAAGAAGTTTGTTTTAAATTTAATTAACCTTTCTTTACTTAATATTCAAACTAGATAAATATTCAATGAAATATTTTTGACATTATGAATTTAAGGGGAACAATTTTCCGACGTAAAAGTAATGAACCTTACATTTCCTATACATTGAATTGTGTTTTTGTTTTTTTCAAAATGATGTTTATTATTTTTGCTTATATATTGCTTTTTGATTAGTCGACGATTAAAATTCACCTTTGCTTATGTATGGACCGTGGTGCCATTTCGTGAGTCTCTTCTATTCTCTTGTACTCTCTTCGCTTATTGAATGCAAGCTCGAGGTTTTACGGTGAGACCATAGTAAGTAACAATGCAGTTTTCATATACACCTTATTGAAGAAACGTTGACCATGTGAAAAGCATAAACCATAGTATTCTGGGGAAACAGCCTTGGTAAGCGTTGTAATATTCCTTTTTAATGATCTTCAAGATTTTTTCTTTCTTCCAGAGCTTTTAGAGCATGATTTATACGACCTGTCTTATTATTATGTTTATTCTGTGACAGAAACCAATTATTATTTTTATTTCCCAGTAAACATTTGGGTCGCATCGTTCATGGTTTGTGCTTTTCATGGGTCAACGATTCTTCAATCAGATGTATATGTTCTTTTCAATTTTCACGGCCTTTCTACTCGCGTCTTTTGTAGTGTTTGTTTCTTTGGTAAATATTTTAGGTGTATAGCTCAATGTTGAGCCAAATCACAACATGACTCCGAGGCTTACGAGAAAGAAACAAGGTAAACAACATCGAGGTCGAGGGATGAATTAATAAGTTCTTTTCTTTAGTATCTTAAACCTCGAAGCCAAGTTAAAACTTTGATATATCGAAGTGCGTATTAAATTTGTGTGGCTTAGGGCCTGGGAAAAAACTACAAACCTTCTACCCTGCTATGCGTGTATTAAATGCTTTTTCTTCTTTTAACTGTCCGGGACCATCAATTCCTGGATTTTTAGCAATCACAAGGTTGAGGTTCAAGTTTGCTCTTGCACATAATAATTCCAGTGATATTTTTTAGTGTTTGTGAACATGCAGTTGATCAGCGGTAGTTCGATGTGCGACTTCAGGGACAGGTCCAGGGACAGTTGTAGAATACATTGCCTCTATGTCTACATGAGAGTTAATAACATTCCGCGATACTGACACTCTCGCGTCACTTGACGTTGAATCCCGGAGGTGCAGAATAGAAGCAAACGCGTTCTTAAATTGCGGGTTCATGATCCCGTATATAAAGGGATTAGTCATGCTACTGCAGTAAGCCAATAAATAAGAAACAAAATGAAGCCATCGAACACTGGTCGATCCGAAGACCTCTTTGAAGCCAATGACAGACAGAGGAGTCCAGCACACCATGTAAACGATCACCACGACTAACGAGGTTTTCAGCACTTTGTTTTCGGTCTTGTCCTCGGTTTTAGTAGAGTTGGGCAATGCGGAATGACCCTGCACTCGGCGAGCACTCTCTCGCACCGTTCTGTAGATCACGAAGTAGCAGCTGAATATGATGGTGGCGGGAAGGAAGATCGTTGCGATACAGAGGAAGAGGATGTAAGATTTGTCTTCCAGTCCCCATACGCAGGTACAGTCTGTGAATATCACGTGATAGTCTATCTTCCCCCATCCGTACAGCTGTGGTGTGTTTACGGCAATTGACGCAAACCAACAAAGCGCAATTACGAAATATGTAGTTTTTCTGCTGGAGAAAAACTTCACGTATAAGTGGCGTTTGACAACTTTGAAGTATCGGTTGATAGCGATGGCTGTCATTGTCAACAGTGACACAATACCAAAAATGAGTTGCGTTACACCAGCTATCTGACAAACCGCGTGACCAAAAACCCATCGTCCATAGCGAAGACTGACGATCCAAAATGGCATGTGTAGCAAGGCCATAAGAATATCGCTGAAAGCCAGATTTTCAATCAACAAGTTTGTAATAGTGTTGAGTCTGGCATCACGGTGAATGGCGAACACAACTAACGAGTTTCCAAAAAATGCGGTGAGACATATCAAGATGGCAAGGAAAACTTCGAAGCCAATTTGGACATCACTTCGCCCGAGGGAATCACCAATTACGTCGTCAGCGGTTTCGTTGGTGGGTTGAAATGGCGTCATGTTTCTGAGGAAAAAATGCACTGGAAGTTACTTTAATAATTTCTTGGTAATCAAATCGTTCTTAGGGCGGAGCCTCGTACCTAAGAAAATTACATTCCCAGGATCCGGTCCACAGGTATCTATTTGCCGCATTTAATGCAATATTTGCCACATTTTATGTGACGAGTCGTCTACACGAGCAATGTTTCGCATATGACAAATTTATTTGTCACATAACACCTAAGGCATCGTCTACACGTGCAATTTCTATGTGACAAATTTGTGTGACGAATATATTTTCGAATATTTGATCATGTAGATGGCACAACAATTATTAATTTATTTGTAAAAAAAAGGCAAAGTTTAGTGCGCCAGTAATGACTTTGGACAGCAGAGATAAGCGAAAACGCATACGCAATACGCAATGCCGTCGCAAAATTGTATGTGACGAGTCGTGTAAACAAGCAATTTTTTGTATGTGAAAACTTTTATTTGCCACATAAAAGCTTACCCGCCAGCTTCTCAGCAAATCTATTTGTCACAAAATTGGCCATTTTTCCTCGTCTACACGAGCAATTTTTACAAATAAATTGCTCGTGTAAAAGGCGCTTAAAGGAGCAATGTCATAATATTTTAAGTCTTTTTTCTGATTACATCCAAATTGAAGAAAACCTCAACATAATAGTTTTGTAATGTAGAAAAACAACAGAGGAGTAGTAAAAATGCGAAAATAACCTGGCAAGGATCGTTTCGACAGACGAAAATATGGACAGATTACGAATGATAAACTTGAACAACTTGCCAGTTTTTTTCAAGATGTGTTGTCCGTGACGTAGCTACTTTAACACGCCAGCTTCTCAGCAAACATATTTGTTAAGTAAATCCTGGCCAAAAAAAATTTACATAAAAATTGACACAAAAAAACATACATGCAGGACAACGAAAAACATTACAACTAGTTGCACAAGAGTTGCCATGGGGACGTACTACAAAAGTTGCCACGGTGTCGTCGGTTTGCATTGTTTTCCTAGAAATTGTGATGCAAACATGAAAGAACGCGCCTTTGCAACTAGCCGACAAACGATACCGCTCTGCATGGATTGGTTACCCTACGTTGACGACACTTTTACTGCATACACAAAGACAAAATTCACTTACACAAGGAACAGAACACCCACATCCAGTTCATCAGACAAAAACAGAGAACCTCCTTTTTAGACTATTTGGTAAGCCGAGAAAATAACGAACTGCAAACCACAGTTGCAGAAAAACGAGGCATACTGACACAGCAGATTACTGGAGAAATCACCCTACAACCAGACTTCCCAAAACTGGCTAAGAAAAAATACCTTGAACGTGATTTTATCAAGAACGACTACAACGATAGCGCTGACTTTATTAGACGAACCACCAACCAGGCTACTGAAACTACCGAAATGAACAGGAACCCGACATCCGTTTACATCAAGGGCACTTCTTAGACCATTGGCGGATTTTACAACCTTACAATATCTGCTTAGCACACAAATTTATAACTACGCCGCAGTTATAGGTTCCGACATTAACTGACTAACGTTTAAGACAAAGACAAACCTAACGACAGGCAAGGAGCGGTTTGTAAGATCAAATACTCCAACTGCCAGGCCTCCAACATCAGAGAGAGACTGAACACAAACGAACGACGAGAAATGGTGATGTCAACAATTACATTTCTAAACACCATCGATTTACTGACCACAGAATCGACTGGATCTCTGCTAAATGCCTAACCTACATCACAAACTATTTTCAACGACTGACTCTAAAAAGCTGGTACACATACTTAGAATAAGTGCTTCTCGTCAGATGTCACCAACTACCGGCGCATTGCATGCGTCTTATTCACGACATTGACAAACTTTACACGAGTCTTAGAGCCAACAATATCATGGCTAAACTGACCAATCAACTTTAACGAACCCGACTTTTAACATCATCAACTGACAACAACTTTTCACTTGACTCTGGAGATGACTTCCGCTCAGGTTGTCGAAACATCAGTCACCAACAAACAGTTCTTCTCAGAACTTATCTCACCGGACTATCACGCTAAACGGAAAAATTAAAGCTACATTTTTTGAAAAAAGCAGCCTCTTTAGTATACTAACATGCCTGCTTCCGAAGTTACTAAACATTGTTTAAAGGAGAAGAGGATAACATAATTCAGCCGTTATTGCATTTCTTGGTCCCTTCCTGGTTACCTTAATACTCGTTATTCGCTGACACGCAGAATATGACAGAAAATGAAAAGAACTTATAATTGCAAATTTGCTAAAAAACCAAATGGAATAGAATTAAAAACCTGCGAGCATCGATTTATCAAAAACGCAGCTAAAATAAGATATTGTTTTAAATTTGTTTACCGCAAAAACTGTATTACACACATTCATACTTGTAAAATGGCTTGTTTTAGCGCAACTTTCATTCAAATCTCTTTCTTTTTTAAATGAATTTTCGCTGATAGTTTTGACATATTTCAAGCATTTTGAAACGTTGCCTAGATATTGGTTAAATGGCTTTCACTGCTGAAAATTTCAATTGAAACGACCCAACACCATTCCGAATTGCGCGTCAGTGATAATTTATTTTCTGACAAATAAATATGAGTTTGGTTTCAGCCATTCCAAATATTGTATCTGAATACGTAATAACACGCTCACTTTTAATCAAGTATATTTTCTTACTGAGCAAATATATCCAAAAGACACTTTTAAATATAAAGCCTTTCAAGGAAAATATCGCATTTAAACTCAAGACCTATCAGACAATCACTGATATATTTCTTAATCATCTATCCTATCATTGCTTCGGTGGCACACAGCAAGTAAAAAGAGGATCGTTCTGGTCGCTGTGTTAATCCGTTTTCAATCAGAACATTTCGGGGGGCGCGGATAGCTAGAACATCTCCGGTTCCTTTTTTGCCAGTAGACCGGACTGCTGTATCAAAAAGTCAGTTTTAGCAAACCTATTTGCTTTTATAGTTTACTCCTTGACAAAAAAAATTGCGCGGAATTAAACGTTGCTTTATCTGGCCGTAACTTTTTAGAATTTGTCGTCTTAACTTGAACACCAAAAGAAAAGGCAAACAATACCGCCCAGTACTTTATAAATTAAAATTTCAAGTAACATGAATACTTATCTTGCCAATCGTTTCTTTCTATTCATTTACTAACCTTATGGCAAAACTTCACAGAATAGGTTAGCCTGTTGTGAAATCAAAGTAGTTTTCAGCTTGCCCTGTTTAATAACCTTATACGCACTCCGTCTGGCGCCAATGGTTCGTTCTCTTTTTGAGAGATAATTAAACTGAAACTTCAATTAACATTGCATAAATTATTTTAAATTGAAATTGGAAAAAATTAACTGGAAATTCATGAGCTAAGTTGCTGTCTTATTTGTGGGTTTTCAGTGGTTCACAGACTAGCTCAGACAGTTTGTTAGCATTTCTGTGTCGACATTCTATAATCGAAAGATTAATTTCGGTGTAGTTTGGCCTAGGCACATATAAGCATTTTATTTACATACAATACGTCAGCAAATGTAATATGTTTTTTGGCGCCACGCGAACGCTTATAAATATTGCGAACTTAATTTACTGAGCTACATCTTTCATAAAAATTGAGTTCTTACTCTACTGTAATAAGCTTGTAATAATTATATAAGCTCACCACAGACACCTGGCATTCACTGGCATGAACTTCATGACATTGATCATGACTTCAATTAATAAACAAATAACAAATAAACTCTCTTTTAAGGCATCAAAAATACGCGTAAAAGTTTGGCACTGGCTTCTTAAAAACGTAAAAAAAAATTCTGAGAAAACTTTTTGGCCTAAAAGCTTAAATCTTCATCAATTTGGTGGAATGAAAAAGCGAAACAATGAACATAAAAGTCCAAAACATATGCAAATACAGAAAAACCCGCGAGTAAAAGCTTATCATTAAAGAACCTGTTAGGCTAAAATTTGCCAATTAGAGCCCCTTTTCATAAGAACTTATTTTGCCAAAAATTCGAAAAGTCAAAACAGGTTCTTATTTTCTAAAATTGATTTTGGGGGTTGGGGGAAATAAGATAAGTCAACGTTCCAGATCCCTTTTGGATATATATAACCGAGGAGCCTTATCACTCCAGTTGCAATATAAATGCCAAAGTTGATAATACAGTACTTATTATTGATACAGTCACAAAAGGATCACATAAATATAGATATATGTGTGATCAAGAGATAATTCTGAATGACAAAAACCTTATATGTGTGGTATGCAAATTTATACAAGGAATAGGCCGAATACCACTTAAAATTCTATAATCAACAGTGTAAATTTTTCTTCAGAAAATAAGAATCTTAATATATAGCCTAACATTGTGTTAATTATCCTTTATGTAAGTACCTCTTTAGGCTAACCTGAGAAATTAGGTTCTTTCTTGTGGGTTTTTACTGAATGCTAGCATGCTAGAAGAGAATTGACCTGTAGTCATTTTATTTGCATAATTTTTAGACTTTTATATTTATTGTTACGCTTTTTCATTCCACCAAACCGATGAAGATCTAAGCTTTTAGGTGGATTCATGGTTAAAGGATTAACCAATGAATAACTATTCGTTATTGAGGAAAATGAAAGATAGTGTACAGATATGGTTACTGTTCAGTCGATTCTCTATTTTCCAATTGCCCATAATGCACTTTGTTTGCCCCCAAATTTTGCATAAACTATTGTTTTGGAAATATGCAGCCCTCCCAAGAGAATTTGAAAACAATAGTTTATGCAAAATTTGGGGGGCAAACAAAGTGTATTATGGGCAATTGGAAAATAGAGAATAGCGCAAATGCTGACGGCCACCTGAAACACTAGTCACTAAGGAACATTGTTTGCCTAGAAGCAAACACTGAAGACTACGTCGTTTGTTCAAACGACAGGAAAATATTTTACCAAATTAACTCCTTTACTGAACGTGACAAGACACAATATTTTCTTATATTTATATTTTTAAAAGACATTTTAACAGATGTTACTTTCACATGTCGGAAGTAGAGTTGGCTGCGACTCATGAGAAAATCAATTAGCTATCTTGAAACTGTGTAGTCAAACATGTCGGCAGACATCACGGGGTCAAAAAAATGATAAACTGTCAACTTATTTTGACCCCTGTCATCAATGCATTTCTTGGAAAAAGTATTTCTCAGATAAATGAAACGCTATGATCTTCTCGAGTTAACGACCCGTTCTTTGTTCTTGGCCACAATCTAATTCTGCTTCAATCACGTTCAATTGTTGGCTAGATACATTGCTAGATTTCCCCGCTGCCGTTTCATAGATATACCGTTTTCTTATTTTAAGTGTTTCTCGATTTAAGCTGAGCAGCTTGAAAGGCACAACAACTGACACTCACAGCAAAAAGACAAAATGTTATAAGAATTTTAAACACCTGGCCTGCTCTGACCTGCCCCTTCTCTCTTTGATTCCCAACTCTTGAAGATTAACTGTTTTAATACCCACCTGCCCCCTGACTTTAATAAGCGCCCAAACCCCCCACCCCCGAGATGGCAGATCATGACAATTATATGAACAAGAAATCAATTTAATGTTCCGCTTTTATACTTGTTCATTCATCGAGATTACTTTTGATGTTATTTTTCTTAAGAAAATTCTTTTGAAAACATTGCAAATTTAATTTATTTCTTTTAGATTTACCCTAACGTTTTTATGGTTTGAAAAAGCCCCCTTCCTTCTTTCTTCTCACTCTCTTATCCCCAACCCCCCCCCCCCCCCTTCAAAATGTTTCTTAAAGAAATAAGGTACCGTAGGCATAATAGAGCTTTCGCGATATTTCCGAAAGCTCGTGTCCGTAATGTTACTTGTGCTTTTCTCTTTACGAAATCAAGCCCAAATTATAAATGAATAAAAAAAAACATCCAAATAATTTCAAAGTCCTCTAAAAATTGCTCTTTAAGCAAAATTTTGTGCAGTAGAGTACTTTCTGGAACAAATACTTTTTAGAAAATCATATACAGAGGAATATATTTTGGAACGGTTGCTCAACTCTTTAATCATCGCAGCGTATGGCAAGCGTATGGCAAGTTTGATGTCGTGTCACCCAGGTCGAACAATTTCATACTAATCGATGTCTCGAGATGGTAAAAAGATTAATCTATTCATAATTATTTATGAGGGATGGAAAAGAAAGACATGTCCGGATATGGCTATTGTTCAATCGATGGCACAAATATGCTGGTGGCCACCTGAAACAGTTGTTGCTAACAAACAACGCCTGCTTAGAAACAAACAATCACAGGAAAAATCTGTTTCTAAACAGCAAAGTCATCACTCATCACTTTCAATTATAGAAAGATCGAAATTAATTCTTCTACGCCCTTTATACTAAACGTGAAAGGACACTTAAAACGCAAGGAAAAGGAAAATGATCTTTTTAGGCGACTTTTTTAAGGGAGCTAAAAGGGACTGTGTCACGGCTGAGTTAAGTTTATTTTATTGAGTTTTGCCAAATACTTGCTATGACACTTAATGTTTGCGAAGACATTATTTCTATGGATCTAAATGACAAAACCATAGCTTTATTAAAACCAAATATGTCTCCAGGGCGTAAACGAGATTAACTGTGAAAACTTTTCAGCCCAACAGTATTTCAAAAACCCATATCGCAATCCGTTTCAATCTTCCTCACTTTTGACCATCCGTACCTTCTTTTGTATTTGCTGTGTTATTTAAATGTCCTTTATCGTTTTAAGCGGTTATTATATATTTCACCTAATTTTGTGGCCATATTCTAATGGCTAAATTTGGCTAAAATCCTTGACACAGCAAATTTAACTTCCCTGTGGCGGAAATGAAACTTATTGGCTGTGACGTGTTGCCCTCAGGAAATCAATCAGCTTTGTTAAACTGGTGTAGTCATTAAATATGCCGACAGACCACAGAGCGTCAGATAAACAGTAACTGTCAACTTATCTTGTCACATCAACATAGATGCATTTTAAATGAAGTAATATGATCAGTCATCAACCAGTGACTTATTTTTTTTGACGTGCATGATATGTGAACAATTATTTGCTCCAATTCCCAAAATATCGTTTTATCTTCTATCTAGATGAAAACAATTCATAATATGCTTTGAATATTGGCAAAGAGGATATTTTAATTAGTTCAGGAGAGAAAAGTAATTAGGTCACGCGCAGAATATACCGCATTTTTAAAAAACTAAAACAGTGCGTTTAGAGTGTATGGAAATTATTCTTGCCAAAAGAACATTGACATCCGTTAAAATTCAGCTTAATAATGGGTTAAAAAATGTTTTTATAAAAAAAATCAATGTTGATATTTTGCCTTACTTCTTCCATAATATATTTCAGTCACCAGACGGAATCTCAATTCAAATCTGAGACGAAACAAAGTTGCCTTTTTAGCTGTTGTTCGATAACAACGGTTCAACTTGGATATCGGTGTAACTAACACAAAAAAGAAAATGGCGAAATCCAAGTGTTGGCTTAGAAAACCTTGAATTTCGCAGACAAATCTTCATTCACCTTGCCTTAAGAATTCACTTTAAAAACAGATTGATACCACGTACCTTGAGTCTTAGAAGACTTCTTCATCCACCTTGCCTCTCCTTAAGTTTATGTTATCCTTTCTGATGTGCTTTATAATGTGGGCGTCTGATAAACTGATTTAAATTTAAAACAAAAATAATTAATCATTGACCAGTAAAATCTATTTTCTTTGAAACATTCGTTTGAAATGCCCGCCAAAGGAGAATATTGTACCAAGGATTTATTGTACTGCCTTAAGCTCATGTGCTGAAAGATGCTACAGATCAAAGAAGTTAAAGAAGAAATGATCTGATCTCAATGTGACGCTTCTATACGTAAGGAAATGATTTAAGTTGCTTAAATTCGTTTGACTTCACCGACGTTTATTAAAAGAGACACCTGCTTTTTTTCTCTGTCGGCTGTTGGCTAATTACTGCCAACTCCTTTTTTTTTAAATAGGAGGTTAAATGCGTTTTTGTTTGCTTACGTGTTTTTATTATCTTTTGATTGGGCGGATTTACATACATGATTCAAGATTGACAGTTTGATGCAAGGCTCCTCGTAAAGTTTTAAACCAAAGAAAACAATCAGTAATTGTATTTTGTCAATAAAGTGGTTAAGATTGATAAGTGGCCTAAAGCGAAATAATATGATGACAGGCAAACTAAAAACGAAGCAAGCAAGCAAGAAGAGCGGCCCAATTTAAAATATCTCAAGCATCGTAAATGTTTAAAATAGCAGGGATAAATGCATGGCCATATTAAAAATAGCCATGATAATATCCAGTGCCCTTAGAACCCGACTAAATCACCACTGAATAGAGCTTACTGCCTGCTGGCGAATAACGTGAAAAATATCCCCAGATCATGCGCAGGTCAATTTAGAGCACAGAGGAACACACAAGCTACAGGAATGATGAATTCCAAACTTTCAAGAAAAACAAGTAAACATCGACCAGGAAAGGTCCCAGAGCTGCTACTGCGGAATTGCGAGCTTAGCTGGACTCGGTTCGATTGTGAAAGGCGGGTGCTTTCTTGACGTTTCTAAAAAAATGATCACTATCTCCTAAATAGCTTTCACCTAAAGTAGTACTTCACCTAAAGGTAAATAGATAAGATAACCAAAACTTATTAGCTTTAAATTGCCTCGCACCTTCCAGAATTTTCCTTGCACTCTTTAAAGCTAATTCATCTTCATTTACTGTGTCACACCATTTATCTTTTTTGTAAAATTAATTTTGCCTGCCATAGGCAAACATAACTGAATATTTTTTCTCAATTATAAAAATTCGTTCGAAGTTAAAAATCGTTGAATACCTTAATCTTCTGTTTTCCTTCAGCGAACAATATCCAATCTGCTGTTTTCATCATGTAAAACCTCTTCAAGATCATACTTTAGAAAAATCAGTTATAATTCTTTTTTAACAATACAACTAACCTCATTTAAATATTGTTGTCTATGCATAATTGCAAAATGAGCCATTTGTGGCCAATTATATTTTTTATCTTTTCTTAGCTTTTGTTTCGGGATTTATATTTTATGGATAACATAATATTTATCATTTCGGGTGTGCAGGCGAAGAAAGCACATAAAATACAAATATTACAAATTTGTGTTTAAAGCCCATTGGTGCTTTACGTATAATTTTTTTTCACGCCTGCGGTCAAAAAGGTTTGAAATTAGTGCAGGACAGCGCGACATTTTTTACCACACAAAACATGAAACTTTGGCCTAGTCAGCGTTTGTGCATTTTTTTTCTCGTGATGCCTATTTCCCCTTAATTCGAAATCGCACACATTTGTAAACGCTGTTCAGATTTAAGAGACCCATTCGAAAACGAAGCCCGATGGTATTAGTGTGTGTGGGGGGCGGGGGGGGGGTGCGATAAAAAGGTTTTCGAAAACACTGCGTTTTGTTAAATTGTATCAGAAAGAACGAAAGGCCAAAACGCATCAACGAAAATAAATGAGTGTTAAAGAGTCCTTAGGCTTTCTTTAACTGTGATTTGGCAACTTGACTTCGAATAACCGAGGCAAGCTGCCAGAAAATCACGTTAAAGTGATTTTGAGAAAAATCATGGTTCGAGTTGTAAAATAAAGCCGGATTATTCGCCTTTATTTTTTAGTTTGTTTTCGATTTTCGAAGTTGGGCTGGGGCTTGAATACATGTGTAAAAAAGAATCCAAAGGAGTATAAAGTTTATGCCCGACAAAAAACAATCATTCCACAGTTTTTCCTACTGGCTTATGAACATTCACTGGCACGGGATAAAAACATCCAACAGCTTAAAAAGAAATGTCTAAAAAGCACAAAGACACCATTCCAGAGACAATCAAGGCCGCCATTGACATAACAAGCTTCTTCGTGAATTCCTCAGTAGCGTTTCTTCTCGTAAATGTGTATTCTTTATTTTGTGGCGACGACTTTTCTGACGAGACCTTGGTTGTTTAGCCAAATCATGACTGATGCGATTGCTGTTGTCCTTCCGGTTTGTTTTCGCCAACATTTTTTCGGTTCTCTCTTGTGATTACACAGACAGAATCCTGACGACAGCTCAGTTAAGTTTAACTCTTTTGTGAAAACACAATTAATTACAACGTGTTTATAAAAATATCAAATAACTAAATTTTCGTCAAAGCACATTCAAGAATATTGAATAAATAAATTTTAGTCTATCTTATGCGACCTTCTATTACGGTTTTTTACTTCGCTCGTTTATTCTTTCCTGCTTTGAGTTTTGTGTGTTTAATTGACAGAAAAATTCCATCCGAAAGCCGTCAACCTTCGATTTTTCTACATTTCACCATAATGATCGCGTACGACAATAGTTTATTGTTCATTGCATTTGTTTTTCAAGCGACAGACGTTACCATGGCAACGATGGTTATTTTCTCGTAATCTAGTCATAAGCTTGGTACCCATTTTTAGTCATTTTAAGCCATTCCTCTTGGATGTATAAAGAATTGATTTTGAATAGTCATCTCAGAACAGTATCAAGCTTAGTTTACATTTAACGGGAAAGATCTAAAAACACCCACAGGCCTCGCTTTTTAAGTTGCTAAACGGAGACCTTTCTTGAGATTCCAATCAAATTTTGACAGTAGAAGGCTTTGCGTTTTGTTCGTCGTGCTCACGGCTATTTCCCCCATGAATTTATATTTGTGTCGTAGGAAACTTAAAAATAATGGTCCATTTTATTACTAATTGCTATTTTAAAGCACTAAAACTGCGCGTTTGGCTGCGGATGGCTCGGATAGAAATGGATTCAAAAGAATCGATATTTATAGCCGAAGTTTGATTTCTATCCCTAAATAAAGCTTATATCTTCAGTTAAATTTTCAAAGACATTGCTTTTCATGTGCAAAGTTGCCTACCACTTATTAGACCAAAAGTCTGCGAAATCCCCATAACATAAATGAAGATTTCGTAAATGCGCGTCTGACAATTAACTTTGACAGCCTGCGGCAGTTGTTATAAACATTCGCTGCTGCGAGCCCCCTTAATTATGATCCAGATTCTGGGGATCTCAACTCTCTGAAGAGATGACTTTTAGAAAACTGAACAAAATGCAGTTTCTTCCACGAAGTACACTGTTAGGGCTGTGACATATTAACTGAAAGCTTATTCTCCAGAAGGCTGGGCTAAGTACTAGCTGTTAATCAAGCTATAAAAAAACGTGATCACTTTTTTTTTTTAAGGACGACACGAGTCAAAGTGTTTAAGAATAAAAATAACAACGGTAATAATTCCAAAAAAACAAAATCGGTTTGAAATGTGGTTACAAAGCGAGGAAAGAATCAATTTTTAATGTAAACATCACTGGCTTATTCAAATGATAGGTTTCCGTTGCCAGTTGAAAACTAATAAGGGAAAATAGCTATTAACAATGCAACTGTCAAAATGATTTGTTCAGGATAGAAAAAAATGATTTAGAGCCGGTATAAAGAAATTACACGAAACGAAAAATTGTGGAATATCTGCGTTTTATATCGCGATTAAATAAAGATAAAAGTTATTCGCTTAAATTTTTCCTTTAATTAAAATGAGAAACAAAACGTAATGACTGCCAAACGCTTAATATATAACAAGCAGTTTAACAAAATGACACAGCAGTTTTGAATGAAATTCGATATCTGCTAAAATAAAAATGACAAATTTCTCCTAATATCAAGCAAGCTTTCTCTTACCCGGGATTGCAGAGGTTCAGTAGTTCTTCTTTACGGCTTCACCGAACTAAAGCGTACGTGCTGGCATTATTTATTCTGCCCTCAATTTGTCATGGTTTCAATGCAAAGGACCCCGCTGGTTACAGGTGACGACATTCTGCGCATTTACGTAATGAATAATAACTCAATAGGTCGAGAAAAATAGACATTTGTCCGCAAACCTGTCATGATTTCGGATTAGTTAGAAGGAAACCACCTTTCGTAATGAACGA
This sequence comes from Oculina patagonica, assembly GCF_052425735.1. Taxonomy (NCBI): domain Eukaryota; kingdom Metazoa; phylum Cnidaria; class Anthozoa; order Scleractinia; family Oculinidae; genus Oculina; species Oculina patagonica. Next base: position 58,633,339 of record NC_135761.1, on the reverse strand, counting down.
AGAGAAAAATGTATATTCATGGATATTTCATGTGTGTATGTGCTATCTTGTTCTTCCCAGTGAGATCCTAACACAACTTAGTTTCGCAACGCTGTTGTTTGCATTGAGATATTGAATTTTTAAAGACAAGAAAGAAATTTATTTTTCTTCCTATATGTTTAGTCTTTTTACAAGTCTATTCACTCCCGCCCTTTTGTATGTCATTCACGCCAGTTTAGACTGCGCAGAAGAGCTTCAGCTGTGCTCGACCTGTTAGTTGCCGAGTTAAGTAGTACATAACAATTTCACTTGTCTATGGGTGATCCAGAACATTCAGTAAAATTGTTTATTTGACGTTGAATTTATTGAATTTTTAATGAGGCTTGTACTCGTTGAACAGTTCTAAATATGTTTCCGTCTCCTTTTAACATTTAAGTTTCTGTCGAGATAATTTTGTTGATTGCTATAATAAAAAGTGAATGAACATTTTGGAACAAAAAACCAAAGGATTTTGTAAGCCATTCAATTGGAAGTCTGTCGGTCTGTCAGTCTCTTGGTTGGTAAATTGGTCGGTCGGTTGGTTGGTTGGTTGGTTGGTTGGTTGGTCATTCGGTCGGTCGGTCGGTCGGTCGGTTGATTGGTTGGTTGGTTGGTTGGTTGGTTGGTTGGTCGGTCGGTCGGTCGGTCGGTCGGTCGGTTGGTTGTTTGGTTGGTTGGTTAGTTGGTTGGTTGGTTGGTTGGTTGGTTTGTGGGTCGGTCGGTCGGTTGGTTGGTTGGTTGGTTGGTTGGTTGGATGGATGGATGGATGTTTCTACTCATTACTTACACGGCACCATTTACGCGTAATGGCTAATAATTCTAAGAATGACCATGTACTATTGGCAATATGTGACTTGTGTTTTGAAGGTCTGTTAGTAGCAGTGGCCGCTCAAAAGTTTCCAAATAATTGTAGTCTACAAAAGCTCTTCTGGCCAAGGTTGCTTAAGATATCCTTATTATTATAAAAAATTTAATCTTCGAGAACATTCAGACATTCTTAATAATCTTGCATCGACCTAAGCAATCTATTTCTTCGAGAGACTACAACGCTCAGCTAGCATTAACAAGCAACTTTTTTATGCTTAGAACGTACGGTATGGAGTCTAGGAATAACTATAGTGGCGAAAAAATCCTACATGTTATATAAAACTGTATTAATTTCCTTCGAAAAAAAAAAATAAACTAAACTTACGCAGGTGTTTTGTGCATACAACATATCGCGAAAATGTTGGGAAGCAAAACTTTAATCCATCTGTTTTACTCGAATTGAGTAATTCCTAGGGAAAAAAAGGCAGGCATTAAGCTTTCTTACCAGTCGCTTTACACGGCAAAGCTTCAACTCTAAATGCCCCGATGCACAATTCCAGTGCCAAAGACAGGTTTTTTTATCCGCTGACTATCGCAATCACTACGAAAATGTTTTTCTCACCAAATGCAGTGAACTTTATATCAGAATTCTGTCAAGTGATGTCGTCTTTGTATTTCAATGGCCATATTTCAAGTAGCTACAAATATTGATATACGTTATAAGTCACGTTTTTAGATCGGTAAGGATTAAAGCAGAGTACGTTATTGTCTAAACGTGCATATTTTGTGATTGGCATAACAGAAGAAGCAAACGGCACGTTTTGTTTGCGTAGTATATACGCATGCAGATAAAAAAAATTTCTGGATAGTCGTGTAAAAATACCGAAAAATTCGAACGTTTCATCGAAGGGCTGACAAAATACAGTAGAATCCAAATTTCTGGAACCTCTGAGGAAAACGAAATTGTTTCGAGAAATCGAGGGGTAATTAAAAATTACAGAAAAGCACTACCCAAGGGAAACGAAAATTGGTGCAAGAAACCAGGAGTCCCGAGAAACGGAGGGTTCGAGAAATCGCGATTCTACTGTAATATTCAATCTAAATACAAAAGCAAGTAGTCTTAATCGCACTTTCGACCAAAACATTACTTCTCCCTTCATTGTGATTTCTTGCCGTTAGATAATGTTCATTTGCAAAATTCATAGAAAGACTTCCTATTTGCGCTTTCCATCAGTATTGCAAAAACTGCTTAAAAATATAAAAAAAAATCCATTAGATTACTACAGCAGGCATAATTGAATGTTTGGCCAAAATTGCAGCTTTGTAGCGTTTAAAAAGCAGAGTTACTGCGAAAATATTTCGTAAGCAGCAGCTATGTTTGTGTCCCTCTTCGGAGCACAAATATGGCGCCATAGAATTGTGCAACCAGTACGGTATATTCTACCATTAATGTTATTCGCTTTCACCTAAAATCATTTAAGATATCACTTTTAAATTATTATCACATGTGAAAAAATTAAAAATACGATAAAAATATGCGTTTTTGTGACAGTTTAAAGAAACACGTTCATCCAGGACAGGTCATTTATGTCCACTAAATCGATACTAAATCGATACTAAATCGATACCAAAATTTGCACAGGGGATTATGAGCTTTATGTTTAGAATATGTGAAGAGAGTAGCCATGTTGGATTAACAGTTTAGATTTTAGAATTTTGATGACATCGGATGGAAACCAGCAAAACATAATGTAAATAGTGATTAGTCCCGATACCTTAAAATATTTGAAAAAAAGAGAGTTTTCACTGCCTACGTGGGAATTCTTAAAAGTTCGTCCTCTCTGTTATTGAAAAAACAAGAGGGAAAAAAACTAATAACAATGAACGTTAGACCTTTTTTTTTAGTTTATCCACAGAAAAGAAAACTGCGTATTGCACTTTCATATTATTTAGCCTTATGTTAATTTCATTTTTAAACCATTAAAATAATTAAAAATATATTGTTTACCTTTTGTTGTAACCAAAGGTGTATGTCTTTGAATAAGCTTCAGTAAACCAATTGTGTGCGATACTCGTAGCTTTAAAATACGTTTTTTTTTTTTAATTACGCCGCAAAGTTCAAAATATCGCACAGCGATTTCACTCTTCTGTTCCCCAGGGAGAAATCCCTGAAAATTTTTGCGGGGGCGTGCGGCGCGCCTCAAGATACCTTCACCTTGTTTCAGACCACATTATGCGATTACCCCCAATCCTATTTTAGATATTTCGGCTCGAAAACCATTCCTCGCCACCGCACGTGCACATACCTGTAAAGCTTATATTAGGGAGTACCCCACGGTTTTGACCTCTTCGAAATAAAATGTTTTGTGAATAAAAACGCTATAACATTACAGGATCAGAACAGGCCATTATAGTGGAGGATACGACAGCATCAAATGTTACACAGCAAGAGGAAACTAAAAATAATGATTTCTAAACATAAACAATGATCAAACCACTTTTTAATATTCATTTTCCCTCGTGGCCGAATTCAATTTCATAATTCATTCTGCGTGAAAATAAAAGCTTTTCTTAGTCTCTGTTTATCATTTCACTTCTTGAATGACAAAACACGTTAGTTGGAATTTTTGGCTTTTATGCGATAATGACAATTCACTTGCCAAACGTAGAAAATTACTTAATCGGCTTTCTTTGCTATGTGTAGTGCATGTCACATTTTATTTTCTAACTCGTTGTATATGTTCCAACTGTTCAAAGATGACAAAGGCGCATTAAAAACACATTTTACACTAAAACAATAACGATTTAATTCGGTTTATTCACGCCCGTACGGATTTCGAGAATTATCTTAGATACAGAATATTAAATTTTGCTTAAAATTTTAAAGTTATAAGGTTGATTTTTATCGACATTTTTAGCTTTTTTGAACACGAAACAGCAGCAAATTGAAAATTTTTCATATAAGGAATATTAAATTTACGGGGCGCAAAGTTAAACAAAAATTGGAATGGTAAAAGAATTATATATCCTTTGTCATTAAGTACATAGGAAGCTATTAAGGAAAAAACACCATTTTCTTCAATAGGCAACAATTACCGTATCTAATTCGCAGCACGTATACCTGCTAGCAGAAAAATAACATTATATTGTTTACGAAAGGTATTCTGTAAAATTGCCTTGGTGATAAAAACAAAAAAAAGATACAAAAATTTGCAACATTTTGGTGAACAGTTTTCATTTAAATTTAAACATGATGAGGGTTAATTGTAAATATATTTTCAAATTTTACCTCATTTTTATCTCAAGTAGTCTCAGGAAGCCTTTTTTACCTGCTTTATTAATCCTCTCTTACACTTAATTTGTCGTCGTTTGGGAAAAGCTAAAAAAATTTGTTGTGTACTAGTTATTTTGTTGCCTTGTACCCGATTGCTATTCATGTGCAGCCCTGTATTATAATCCCACGGCCTGCTAAGAGGAAACAGTTCCTTATTGGAAATATTCCAACGTTTTGACCGATAACGGATCAGCTCACAAATTTTTGAAGCAATTTTCAATAACACTTGTAAACATCCAATATATAGATAATACAATCAGCCGTGAAAAAATGAAAAAATATATATATAATAAACTGATTCATAGCTCAATGTTTGGCTGAGGGTTTTAATAAATGACAAACTTTGTTTGTATACAAGTGAAGGCTTTCTGTATAGGCTCGTCTAAAATGCTTAATGCGGATTGCGAAAAATCTTGATGGAAACTATGCTCATGATGTCCAAGAAATCAGATAAACAATCTGCAGTTGCAATAATCTACGTTAAACGTACCTGAAGTTGATATAAAACGCTGTATTGACTGTGGCTTCACTTCGATGCTTGAAAATGCTGTTAAACATATATTTCAACGCACAAGCCAGTTTCTCGATAAAAGACCTCCATCGTATATATTTACTTGTTTTATGAAAGTTGGTGTGTGATTAATATACTTATTTCCACCCCAAAGAATTGAATAAAAACATTTATAATGAAGTCAGCGTGAGCGTTTTAGTGATTGGTTCAATTGACCAGGTGGTGAAACCGCCAATATAACGAACAAAATTGATATGCGGCGTTAACATAATTGTATAGCCAAATCGTTGAAAGAGGTTTTTTTAATAATAGAACGGGTTTTTGTTTCATTTGATGCTGGGAAACCAAACATTCCATTCGAGAATTTAATTTGGGGTGCCGAAAATTAAGAATACTCACTTTTTAAGGGCAACTTCAGCTAGTTCTTAGCGTTTTAATAAGCATTTTTTCATGAAAATATAAATACTTTGCCAAGCAAACGGTTGATGGAAACAGTAAGAAGGAGAAAACCATCATTCAAAAGTTGGTATTTGTCTTGGTGCACCGTATTATTATGATAAAAAGCATTTAAATAATGTGTGGTTATCCGACAAAAGGGTAAATAGATATTTCTTGTAGAAGCTATTGCCGATACTTAATGTGTTCCTAAGAGCGGAGAAGTATATACGCATCGCTTTAAACGTGTCAGAACATACACTGATTAGATCATCTTGAAAATGAGAAGAAGCCATCACTGTAATAACATTGAGAGAAATAACAATAATGAGAGAAATCACCTCAGATTAAGAAATCCTCAAAACGAGCTTTCGTTTCACCTGTCGTCGGGTCGTTGTAACATTTTGCGATTTTTGGATTGAAATGCATTTGTTAGATGAGCAACAACAAAAAAATTGCTCATCAGGGTTTAAAAGTCTATGCATGGCCACCGAGAGAATTCTAAGAGCAAGTTAAACTAATATTATCTCAGCTGGAAACGATGGAAAAGAGTAGAATAATTTATAGGTTACTTGTGGTTGAGGTCAAGACGAGTGGTTAGACTATTTGTGTAATCCGGCCTTTTCATATTATCATAATTTGATACAAAGCTCGAAACAATGTTTATTTTGAGAGGATAAATAATCGAAATAGTTTATATATGGGGACTATGGTGGAAAAACAGAAAGAGAATGAGATCTTCACAGTTTTATTTCAAATTAAACAAAAACCTTGCGAGCAACGACTTCTTGTCAAAAAGCTTCCTCCACTTTAAACCGAGCATGCGAACACTTGTAAAAATATGCGAGCACGAGCAAACGAGCACCCACTAAAACTTTACGAGCATTCTGAGCAGAAGCCTAATTTTCAGGGACAATTCATGACCGCTAAATAACACAACAATATCATAAGTTGATTTTTACCCTATCATTGACAACAACGATCCACATAAATTTTCTCCATATAATATAAATGTATTGCCAGACAAGCAGGAGACGAGAAGAAAGAAAAGAATCAACTGAGAAACTAACTCAGAACTAACTGAATGAAAGAAATGTATGATGAAATAAGTAAAATGAACTGGTATTTTGAGCTGGAACTTTAAAAGTTTAAAACTTTTATTATAATAACTTCATCGGGTATTGGAGCATATTCTGCTGACTAAAAACAATTCTGTTTTGCATAATTGTCTGAACTGAATAGGTTTCGCTTGACAATGACGAATTATTTAGTTTGCCGCCTGGATTCTTCTTTGATATTGCTGTAATTCTTCTCCATCTTGCTGGCAAGGCTAAGAATTTGCTTCCTCTTCAGGTCTTTCGGGCTTTTTATGTAATAAAGCTCAAAAACAGTTTGCAGTTGTAGATGGACTACAGAGCTTCGAATCAAAGTGCTGCCAGCGAGCAAGAAAACGGCGCGAACAGTTGAATGGTTTCCAGTGCTGATTGGCTGGCTGTTTTTTCTTCTTTCTGATTGGACCAGAGCAGCGGGTATATTTTAACGCGCTGAGCTTTCCATTTTATACTTCCAAATGACAATTTCTTTCCTGTCTATAGAGTTCTGTTAACGTACTTTTAAGAGAACTCCGGTTTTCTGCAAAGTTTTATAAAGCCTGTTTTTTTCAATAATAAATAAACGCCGACTCGATACCGACATTATTCATTATGTCTTTAATACCTTTTTCTAGATGGTACTAGATACCCTCTGAAATTATTATAATAGTAATAGAGTTTATGTTCTTGAAAATAAATGAGTTTTTGGCCCGTCTTAGAGATCACTTTGAAATAAACCTGTAAAGCGGTCTTTACACGAAAAAACTTGGCAAACTCAAGTTGGTGTGTGTGAACGACAGAACAACAGTTGGTCAGTAAAAAGTTGGCAAAATGTTGGCGGGAATATAAAGACAAGTTCTATTTGTCGCGAACGGACCAACTTGTTTGACGTTGTTGCGTCGTTCACCCACACCAACATGAGTTTGTCAACACTAGTTGTCTAAAAGTTTGTTGTGTAAAGGCCGCTTTAGTGAGTTGGGCCAAAAGCACGCGAACATTAGCATCAACTCTATTGTCATGTATATAGCCTCTACGAGTTCTGGAAATTATATTCAAAATACAAAAATCGGCTTATTAGAAAACTCATGGTTAATTTTCAGTTATTAACTCTGGAAGATAAGCTTGCATCCCCATCGAGTGCAAAACAAATTGCATACATAGAGTCACAATGCTTACCAAAACGTTAGCAAAAGATTAAGAGTCGCAGCCGGCTGTTTTTTTTCGACAAAATTAGATTTATTACAACCACTTTAGCGAACCAAGCTACGACCAATGATCCAAACATTTGTGGCATTTTGACCACTTACACGCATATCTACACTGCCTAGAAAATAATTTCAAAGAAACTGTTGTGCTGAAACTGCGGCAAAATGAAGACAATTAGTTCAATATGAACAAGGTGCTGATTACTAAGCTTATGAAACGCCGTCGTTTTGCATTCTTAAACCAGCTGACATTCCGAGCGTTAACGAAAGAACGTTTAGAGTAGATTTTTATATACACTTCGAACGTTTAACATGTGTTAAAGTAACGTTTTCTTTAATAACCCGACTCCGGGGGAAAAACTTGTAGTTAAAGGTCACTTTTTTTCTGGTCAAAGTGTGAAACTGAATAACATTTGTTATCGCGGTGAATAACGCAAATTTAAAGCCTCGACCACAAATTACGAAGGAAAAAAAAATGCAAAGCCAACGAGAAAATAGTTCGTTACTAGTAGTTGATTTTATTCTTTTTTTTCTTAATCGAGTATTTTGAATAGCTTGTACCACAGCGTTTTTCGAATGAAAAGGGCATGAATAACATTCGTTTAATGTTCATCGGACGCCTTTCTGTCATGTTCGATATCTCCGTTTTCGCATTGCAAGTAGCAAGATAAAAATCGGCTTCACAATTAAATCCAGTCAAGCACACCTGCCAGAAGGTTCATTATTCAGTCACTATTCAATTTTCCGTTGAATTCTAGGCGCTATTTGGAAGTCAAATCCCTAAAACAAATGCAAATCATTGTGACAAAGATCCACAGTAAGCCGGCCTAATTTTGTCCGAAATTAACCGTCCGGATTCCAAAGACCAATTAGCCTTTTAAAAACTCCTCCTTTTAACATTGTGATCAACATGACATTTTTTAAGCATAGAACGGAGGCAGAATATTAGAATGCTTCCATTGATTTTCCAGTTTTGAAGCATTGTATCATTATGACAATCCCTAAGAAGAGCCGGTTATAAATTGACCTCAGTTGCTTTTGGAAAAGTTACATAATTTTAAAACAGCTCTTCAATACTCTGGGTTTAATGTTTATACTAAAGCAACTGGTGTTAACACACATGGCACAATTGTACTTCAAGTGACCCTGTTAGTATTGCACACACTTATTATAAGAAGTTCTTACCCAATAAATTTAGGTCAAACTTCTAAGGAATGGTATATATATGGCTCTCCTAGCACCCTAGCATCCAACTATTGAGCTTTGTTGTTCTGCAGCCAAATTTTAATTTTAAAATATCGAGAAAGTGCGTTTATCAATACAAGATGCCGGCATTGGCTTATCACTTGGATCTGACCAATCAGAAAATCATTCGCACTCTAAAATATTTAAATGCAATTAAAGAAAACTATGTATTGAAGATATGGATTAATTTTAAAATTCTAGAAACGGTCGACCAGATTCAATAGAGGAAATATTAAGTACGGAGAGCAAATAAAAATCGAAATATGACATCTTCTGGAAAATTTTCTGCTGTGGTAAAACAGTTTGAATTATCTTCTAACAACAAGAAAAGTAACTATGGGATATTTTATTGGCAATCAGTCGATACTATAGAACCAGTTGTAGAAAACCGACGGTGCTAACACAAGAATAGTTATTTTGGGTGCCTTTGAGAGGAGATTAAACAAAGTTTTAAAATTAGGACAGGAATACAGACAAGAATTGAACAAGATGTTGGAGTTCAATGATCTCCATGCACCACTTATATGTCCAGGATTGGATGCAAGCATTGTTTAAAAAGAACTTCATGTTTGACTGTGCTATTTGGCATTTTCATATTATTTCATATTTGACAGAATTCGATGACCCCATTAATTTTTGTACTATTCTCGGCTGCATTAAACAACGAATTGGAAGAGAACTAACAGTTTATCATTTGTCCAACTAATTAACATTTTTATCAATAGAATAGACAGCGTGCAAACACTACAGATGTTGCTTAGACACAACTCCAAGTGAAGCAAGAAAAAAGCTGTTATGCTCACTTCTAGCAACAAATAGCAGATCTAGACTTAAACTTATAATTTCTTGTGCTTTTTCGCTTTTTATTATTTGCTCGCAACTTGTGTTTTGATCCTGAAACACAACATTTCACGCTAAAGTAAGCAACGAGACAAAGATGGATAGAGTTGCGGTTGGTTTACTCAAAAACATATACTGACGTGTTCTCTTACTCTTCCAATGCACTTTCCGCGTGCCAGAAAGAGATCTAAAGGTTTACATTAACATTGAATATGATTTTTCCTGTATAAATGATTCCAGGATGAGACTAAGGCATGTAATACTTGAGATCCAAGCATCCAATTGAACAAAACAAACAGCAGGGCCCTCGAGTTTGCGTTTATTCACTGCCACGATGTTATGTTGATTCGGACTGACAAAACTGAGTTGTTGCTAGACATTGTTTTCCTAACTTCACTGCTATTCAAATATCTCAAATCGGAACTCGAGTTAGTTGTTCTGCGAAGTGATATGCATATCGATTTGAGCACCTTACAATTAAACGAGCAAGACCCTTTTACGGTTGGATGCTGCGTCAGAGCATTGAATTATTGCACATATTTCGACCTTAATAAAAAAAAAGTACGATCTCCTACCTGTTAGGACTGCACGTGCCAAAATTCTGAAGATATCTGCATCATTTGATACCTGGTTATCAACCAGGGCGACCGTTCAACAAACCTCAGTCAGTCTTATCGACTGAATCTCTTAACACATCAGGCCAATCAGAAAAAACATCAACACTATAAAATATTCAATTAAGATAAGAAAACAATAATATAATGTTTTCGATTGTAGAGCCTTAGAAATGGTCGAACAAATTCGGTTGAGAGAAAGTGAGCCACAAAATGCAATAACAGCCGAAACAAAGAAAGTCAACAATCGTAGTTTGCAAAATTCACTTGCTGTAACAGTTCAAAATGTAGCCTAGAAAAAATGCCCCTAAGCAATAAGTTTTAAAACTTTCATTAGTGCGTAGATAAACCAGCAAACGGCAGCATCAAAGGAATTTTGTAAAGATAAAATTTAACTGAAGTTTTGGTTCACAATTTCAGTTAACTTTCATTGGCGAAGCATGCGGTGGTTTATTTATCAACAATTACTGATCTCTGCACTACTAGAAGATACGCAAGAGTTATTTCAATCATGGCAAGTATGATAACTTGATTTATACTCATCTGAAATACAGAACCCTTTTGTCCAATGTTAACAAATATTAAATCAGTTTACTAATATATTTACATTAATTAGTATTGTGATATGTTACAAATGATACTGTAAACTCCAAATAACACGTTGTCTCGTTTTCAGGAAATCCTGTAAAAAAATAAAACTTTTTAAGAGTCGCCTCGTATTTGTGTATGTGACGTCAAATCACTCAGGTGTTAAAGTGAGCTTCATTTCATGTAAAGCACTGGTATCATGGTAGTTTGTTATTTTTTTTTAACTAATTAACATTTTTACTATTAACAGGAGGAACTCGTGCATTGCACAAAACAAAAGGCCTTAAAACGTTAAACATAGTTTCTATTTGCATAACTGATCGAAAGAATCAGTATACTATTTAGTCGTTAATGAATGAATAAAACGTCCCCAAACTCGTATTTTTCTATGAGCGATGAACAAAGTATAGCCTATTTTATGTGCACACAAATATGCAAAGATAAATCTCATAAAAGACTGCAGTCTCAAGTAATGGATAATGTCACGGAACGTCCACGGTCTATTACCTCATTTGCATACTTTAAGAGCCCTCTTTTAGAAAATGTTTTGATCTTGACATTCAAGCTTCTTCGTTAAAGCTTAAAGCGAAATATAAACTGAGTTGAGTTCGCCAAATATTTACGTGCTTTGATACTTGAACTAGGATTAAAAAAAGAACAAATTCGAAAGAATATTTACAGAAAAGTAAGCAGAGTCAGTAAAAACAAATATCAGACATCAAGATACCTTACCGATGAATATAACGTGCACATGTAACTTCATGTAGAAGTGATTTAAACAGAGAATACCGCGTGTCAACACAAAAGGAATCAGCACGACTGGAGTTCACAGATCGCTTCAGCAGTTTTATTTTTAAAGGTTGGTTCTCATACGATAGCCCCTATCGTCTCTATCGCATCGATCGTTTGCAAACCAGTTGATACTAACCTCTAAACGCAGACGACCTTTTGTCATAAAAAAAATCGTCTGCGTTCAGAGGCTAGTTGAATGAGGAATTGAAGACGATATTTGGCAGTTATCTTTATGTTTGTTTTTTAATTTACAGAACTCACGTCGAATTTTAATGCAAGCTGGAACAACTTTATAATGTCAATACAGATGTCTCGCTAAAAGATCAACAGCTCTTGCTTCAAAAATAGTTATAGTTATACCGGTCTCTTTTTTTTACAAGGACTTACGGAATGTGAACATGCGATAACAGCAGTACATGTATTTGAAGTCAGGAGGTTTCTACAAATTCAAATTTAATCGACCTGACAATTTGGTCCTGTCGCTCTGTGCACTATGTAGACGTGTTCTCAAAATTTCTTAAATTTGAATAAAGTAGGCAAACAAAAGTTTTCGCAGACGGGATGTAACAATATGCAAATATCGCAATGCCACTTGTTGATAGAAATGTTCATTGGTAGGCAAGTTTTAGTACCTGACAAAATATTTGATCGCGACGTTCAAGATCTAGAAAAGATGTCTTCGCTTCTGTTAAGAATTGGATATGAAACAAACTAAAACTCGATTTTCAGCTACAGAACAATAGCCTTACTTCTTCAAGGGTCGCGAACCGTACTTATAAGAATGTAATGATAGTGTTGATAATACTAAAGTATTTCAAAACGAGGGAAAAGTCAGGTGAATGTGAGAAACAACTTCAGTTTAAATTTTCTTTCATCTGGAACCAAAAATTTAGCTCAGTTTTTATTCTGTGGTGGTAATGTAAGTCCAAAGAGATGATAAAGATGAAATGTTCATTATGTCACCCGAGCGTGGGACAAAGAAAAAATCGAGAGAGAGACTCGTAGTAAGCTGGGCCATTTACCAGGTTCATATGTGAATTGCGTCCGCATACTGCTAGGATCAGCAATGTCGAAGAAGAATGTCGAATGTAGAAGCATCAAGTGAGTAATAAATAATAAAGATGGTAAATTATAGTATATATCACCGGATATTCCTGCTTGTGTAAATATAATGTCACGCTTCCGTTTTCAATCATTTAAACAACCCCGCCACCTTACGCGATGTAATGTAACCGTAGGGCTACGATGCTCATAAAGCGTTGGTTTTTGGATTTGTTTTATAGTCTGAAACAGCAAAGTGATAGAATTTGCCTTTTTTATAGCAAACGCGTGACGGCCAACAGAAATCCATTACGCATTAGAATTTATCATGTTTAACACCAATTGTGAGCTCAAAACAATACCACCCCCCCCCCTCTTTCTACCAACTAATTAAGTTGACCCTATACCCTATACTACAAACCCATTTTGTCCCCCCCCCCCCCCCACTCATCCCCAGGGCTGTCATCAAATAGGCTGTCTTAAATAAATAGTTGGAAGTGTGACCAGTGTAAATAATAGCGGCGAGAATTTTCTCGTTTTACTAAGGTTAAATCTACTTCCTGTGGGACCTTCGTTATCTTCTTGCGTTTTGCAATCGTTATCCATGACATCAGTCCAAAATGTTTCGTTTCGGGAAAATAATTTCGGTCCTCATTGTACTCAGTGTCCCGCTAGAAGCGAAAATTACTCAAAGTGAAAATCAGGTGAGTGAACGGTTTGGATTCTGTTACAGAGATGAACGAACATCGACTTATTTTCGCCCGCTAAACGCAGTTAAACTCTACTTAGTATAATAGCGTACCTTTTCCCGCCGAAAATTTCATTTCTTAAGTTCTGTTTCCAGTCAGACTTTACGTACAACTGTTCGGCACAAACACTGAGTTTTAAGGCTTTTTTCTTGTTATCCCGGTTTTCCCACTTAGTTACAAACTTCCGTTTATAAAGGCTTCGTCATCTTATTCTCGATGTTGAGTCACTTCCGGGTCAATTCAATGACACTTAATTGATTGATGGTCCCCTGTCAATGTTTTTAGTCTTCGGCGCTGGCAACATCGTGGCTACTATGCAAATATCAAGAAAAAATTGATTTTCCTCTTCAAAACATTATAGAGTTTTTTTTTTTCATGGTGCTTTTGCTCCCAATCTCAAAACTCGGTGATCCTTAAAGACAACATCAGTCATTTAGTTCGTTTTGTTTAAACCCAACCAAAAAACTTTTTTTTTATTACTCTTTGAGATTGATGAGAGTTATCGACTGCCATTTCTTTTCTCTTGACAAAGAACCAGGTTGGAGCCATGTCTGCAAGATCCATTACGATAAACATTCTCAGTAATATCAAATAAATAAAGTGCATTTCCATGTATTTGAGCAGAACAAAGAGGTATGCAAATCAATTACACTAATATTCTCTCAAGTTATACGGCAAAATTTAAAACTCAACCATGATTTGTCGGTTTCCTTACGTAGAACATATACATCAAGAGACTCAGATCTCTCGTTAAAAGATAAATAAGGGAAGTGAGTGGTGTGATTCCGGAAGTGCACATTTCTGTCGAGTAACTGACAGCAGAGCTATAAGATATCGAAACAAGACTATTTTCGTGCGCTTCTGTATATGGCCAAGCTAATTTAAGGTAGAATACTTATCTTGCAAGCCACTCACAAACGAAAGTTTTCCTTAGTGTAAAAAGGAGGAAACGTTTTAAAATGGCCCGTTTTTTGGCGATCATATTTTTGCTGTCTCTGATGTGTCTTTCACAAGGAACCAAAATTCCTTCAATCGAAGCGGTAAGAAAGCTATGTTTATCAACAAGCAGCGCCTTGCTTCAGTAGTCATGCAGTATTTTCTTAAACAGAAGTGCGTTAGTAAGATTAGGTCCCACAGCTTTCTAATATGTCCAATCTTTAAGAAAGTATGGCATTAGCTTTCTCGCAGTGGTAGTGGTAAGAAAGAGGAATATACTTTTATAAATATGCACAGATGGATAACAAAGAGTTTGAAAGAAAGAAAAAATATGTTGTTGTGACTATTTCAAGTGCTATGTACTAAGACCTTTACCATCTCTGAAAAAAGGCTCCATTTTGCACAATGAGAAGCGATATAGCTCCTGGTTTTTCTGTTAATTTCAGCTGTTTGACGCGAAAGAAGACACAAGTGGTCATTCATCTCTCGATAAGAGAAGCACTGGATATACTCATGGGGCAAGGTCTATCTGGGGTAAATATATACTAGTTATGCAACGCTTTCGAGTTGTATACTATGGAATATCCCACGAGTCACTTGTATTTTCTCGGTATACACACGAGCCTTTAGGCGAGTGTGTATACAAAGAAAATACAAGTGACAAGTGGGATATTCCATAGTATACCACGAGAAAGTGTTGTGAAACTATTTTATACCATGTCATAGAAAATACGCTTACTAAATTTCGTCGAGAATACAGTCGCAGCGCACTATGGGAAGGTTGGGTTGAATACCGTCGAATATACAACGGCTTTCCTGTATTCTGATTGGCTGTATTTTCTATGGCATGAATGGTGTGTACCTTTGCTTTTCGTTATCCTAACTAATCAGTTCTTTGACATACAGCAACTGCGCCAATAAGCGGACTTAAGCGTTATTACCGGTAAAATAACAAAATCTAGAAAATAAAGAAAGAAGTGATAGTTGTTTACTCTTTATCCCTTTTTCTCAAAAAGTTTTAAAGTTACAGCTAAATATATATTGATCTTTATAAAATTACAATGCCGTAATCGTAAAACACTAACACGTTCCCTTGAAGTCAAAACTAGTTTTTGAAGGCTACTGCTTGGAATGTTGTTGAACTGGGCCGCTGTTTCTAAACAAATCTTTTAATCTCTTACAGGTTGCAGTTGTTTTCTTCCTTTGGGAATGGAAAGCGGCTATCTTCCTAACAGTGCGTTGTCTGCATCTTCATCTTGGGACGCCAATCATACTCCTGAGCTCTCCCGCCTGAACAAAATCAACCCTAAGGGTAAGGCTGGGGCCTGGTGCGCACGCAGTAACAATGGTAACCAATGGCTGCAGGTTTACTTTGGGCGCGAAACCACAGTGACCAAAGTTGCGACTCAGGGAAGGTATGACTGTTGCAACCAATGGGTGATGAGCTATAGTTTGTCCTACAGTGTGAATGGCATTCATTGGGCCTGGTACAGACTCTCGGATGGACAGATCAAGGTAATATTGATGATATAAATGATGTTTTGCTTTTTCTGCTGCTGTTGCTGCCGCTTATGCTGCTTTTATTTGTAGTTTTTTGTTGTTGTTCGTTACTGTTGTTGTTATTGTTCCTGCTGCTGCTGTTGTTGCTTATAATGTTGTTGTTGTTGTTGTTGCAGTTTTGGTTGTTGATGCTGCTGTAGTTGTTGTTTTTTGTGTTGGTACTGTTAATAGCACTGTTCCTGTTGTCTTTTCTGCTATTGCTGTAGCTTTCCTTTCCCATTCTATAGTCGCTTCTTTTGATGCCGTTTATACCTCTGCTTAATGTTTCCTTAATTACAATGTGGTATTTTAGAAGTTATGTCAATGTATTGGGACATTAAAATACAGTTAAATTGTTTATTTTTCCTGTAGGTATTCGGAGGAAATGCTGACCGAAACACGCCAGTTTACAACTTCCTTTATCCCAATATCCAGGCCACATACGTGCGATTCCATCCAAGGACTTGGCATGGTCATATTTCCATGAGGGCTGAAGTCTATGGATGCAATGGTAATTTGGTTCAGTGTCAGCACAGATTAGTTTCAGCAATCAAAAGGATAATTCTCGCAAAAAGCTCTTGACACTTTCAGATGTAAGATAAAATAATGCAAAAACTGGGCATCATCTAGTACCTTCTTCTTGCGCCCTTAAGGGTAAATAAAGATATCTGAGATTAACTTTTTCTGTTGAAGGTCAGCAACTGACTTTTCTCTGCTTTATGGTTCAAGCATGAAATGACTAAATGTTCCAAGCATTGCGGAGTTCAGGTTTATAAGCTTACTCTGTCCTCAGTCAACCTATTTCTTTATGATTTCTCTTTAAGTTCATCATTGCCTGATGTCTCTTGGAATGGAAGATGGCCGCATCAAAGATACCGCTCTGTCTGCATCCACCATTTACAATGCCAACCACGCTGCCAAGCTTGGCCGTGTTAACCTGGTACCACCTAAAGGCTATTCAGGGGCCTGGTGTGCCAAGACACTAGACGCCAATCAGTGGATACAAATTGACCTTGGAAGACCCACAACTGTCACCAAAGTTGCTACACAAGGGAGGCAAGACTGTTGTAATCAGTGGGTGACGAGCTATGCTGTTTCCTACAGCCTCATTAGCCCCTACTGGGTGTACCATATGAACCATGGGCAAAAGAAGGTATGGCGTATTGAAAATCGTTTTAAAACGCAGTTAAACCGTGTTCAGTTGTCAAACTGTAGTCGTAAACGGACAGTTTTTGACTGGAAATTTTATTTAAGACTTAGGAACGAATATCTCCATTTTTAACTTCCTCGACGAAATTGGACATGAAATTGGGCTGTGAAAAGGATGTTAACAGAAACTAATCAGAGCTTTTCTTCACTGAAAAAAACTGCATTTAAGCCTTTTCGCCTTTCCACCAGTGCTGCTTTGCTTGAATTCTGTGTACTGGACGATAAGAACAAAAACAGATTGGACAAATCTGGCTATTGGCAAAGGCCCATAGCCGCTCTGTACAAGTATGGAAATTGCATGAAAAAATCCTTGATACACTTTGGTCCAGCCCACTGAAAATGCCAGCACTAGACTAGTAGGACCAAAAAAAGGGGAGAAGAGAGGAGAGGGAGAACTTTCACTGCATCTAGATTAGAACAAATGCAAGCCGAAATGGTTAATTGGTTGATCACATGACCCACCAACCCACCTTCCTAAAGAAGAGCTGATAATGTATCTTTGATGAAGCTGATGTTTCTGTTGTAGGTATTTCCTGGAAACTATGACCCTCACTCCATTGTTGTCCATGACCTCGTCCCATCAATCCACGCACGTCTCGTGAAAATCCATCCACTGTCCTACAATAGCCACATAAGCATGCGCGTGGAGTTATACGGCTGTCCTATCAAGGTAAGACTGACAAAAGTCGTGTTAAGTCTCGTTTTACATTGACCTGTAATGATAACCTTAATAGTAGGTTACTGAGGTAGACAATACCTACAATTACAGCCGTAACCAGACGTTTGCACAGACGAGGCAAAATCTTTCTAGAGGGTTTTGTGGGCATGCCCTCCAGAAAATTTTAAAATCTAGAAGCTCTGAAACTCTTCAGAGACATTTTTTTAATGAGGTAATTCTTCGGAAAAATAAATTTTGGTCAAATTGGGCGAAATTGTCAGGAAGAAAAACTGTCTTACATTAAGTGATTTTCTTGTTACCTTTCGATGATGTTCAAAGAAATATTGAAATTTCTTATTTCACCTTATCTTAGCGCTCCAAAGTCATTTCACATCCTAAACCTTTCTCTTTTTGTACTACATAACTCAGTCAGCTTTAAGACTCAAACATTATTTTTTTAACAATTATTTTTGAATTTTTTACTGAAAATGTCGTGATATATTGTTAAAAGGATGTTTTACTTTGCTTTATTTCCTTTCCTTTTGTTTACTTTACGTTCTTTACCTTTCTTTACTTTACTTTTTTTACTTTACTTTACTTCACTTCACTTCGCTTCGCTTCGCTTTGCTTTGCTTTGCTTTGCTTTGCTTTGCTTTGCTTTGCTTTGCTTTGCTTTGCTTTGCTTTGCTTTGCTTTGCTTTGCTTTGCTTTGCTTTGCTTTGCTTTGCTTTACTTTACTTTATCTTATCTTTATTTGTTTTATTTGTTTTATTGTAGGGCATCTAAGAAACGCTCATTGTGTAGCTGTGGAAACAAACTGAAGGCAGCCGAAACAGACGAAGAAGAAGGCATAAGTAGTGATAGGAGCAATGTTCCACGTTTGCTCAATTTAAACGCCTATGTAGCATTTTTTAGTTTTTAAAAGGGGAAATAAAAAGGCAGAAGAAGCAAACAGTTTTATGTCTTACTCATTCGTCCACTCTCCTCTCATTGTCTCTAATTAAAAGGTCTTAAAAGTCTTTAGGAAGATGGCTTATTTTCCTGAACAGCAAATGCAACAACATAGACCAGGAATAAAGGCTCACGCTTTCTCTTGCAGCTCACAACTTATAAGTTCTATAGGGGAGATAGAATTTAAGTTGGCTGTTGGAATTCTCTCCACGAAAAATTACAGTCAAACCGAAAGATCTCTGGCTTAAATTTACAATATTGGGGCGCAGCATAGGAATCTTGATTAACCATTAAAAAAAAGCAACTTGCAAATCTAACGCCAATTTCACGCGCGGAATTGCTATTTCCGGTTTACGTTTACATTTCATTGCGCGAAATGCCAGTGCATGTACTGGAAAAAACAGAACTCGAATGTCAAATAATTTCTAGAATATTTGATTTTTGAACTAAAATACTCAACCTTAAAAGAAATGGCGATGTAGCCTGCAGACCAGGTGCTTTTGCGGGGCAAAGTGTGAAGCACTATACAAGACGGGGAAGGCGAAAACTATTATTAATATTTTCTCCGCTCCCGTTTCGCGCGGTTTAATGTCCCGGAAGTCAAGTAGCTCTTATGCAGACACCCATCTAGGCCTTGTTATCCACAGCACATACTAAATTTCGATGTCTTACAGTTGAGTATAATGCAAAATGCTGACTGCCGCAGTCAATGCTAAAACCATAAATGACCAAACTGCAGTTTGTGTCGCAACAAAATTGTGAAACAATTGCACGGAGCACCGCCGAATGTAAAAGCCCTTTTATTAGAACATTTATTTTGATACTGTTACGGCCTAGTACATACTTTTTTAACAAGTTCAAACTCAACCAGTTTAAAGTTTATCGTCATCCAAGCTCCGATAGTGCGCTAAGGATTTTCACTTGTTAGTCACGTAAATATTTAGCTTGAAACGTAAATTTTCCTTTTTCTGCGTACCCTTGACATAGTTTTGCCTGTGCAAAAAAATCGTCTGTACAATGGCAGGTCTACGTTCACATATTACATTATACAAATCACTATTCACATTAGAAATTATTCCTTTTTCGGGAAGGGATTCCTTCTATGCATTTGATATGCAGTAAGAAAGGTACGGAGCCTTATGAGAACATGCAAATGCAGCGACATTTGGAAAAATAAACGTTTTCGTATACAATCGGTCTGTTTTTGTTTACTTACTTTATGCCCTTCGTAAACAAAGGCTTGTGCAAATAAATGTATATACGGCGACTATTTCTCTGCGATGTCGCTCATCGATGGTATTAAATATTTGCGTGAGCTCGTCAATATTTTAGCGCTACTTCCTTTTTCCAGTTATAAACGAATTGAAAAGTTTTTTTCGTACTGCCCTAAATTTCCGTTTGAATTGATCAAGGAGTGCGTCTACAAGACGTCTCCTCGCGACTTTGCATAACAGCGGTGTTTCGATAGATTTGCTTGATCAAGTGAGTGATTTTAAATATTTCCAAAGGACAAGAAGCCGCCAACTGATGGAGAAAAACGATTTTTTTTTTAGCTATTTTGCATCTTGCTCTTTATAATTCACGAACTTAAGGGTCAGGTTTTAATTATTCGCGCAAATCCGTCTAATGTAAATATGAAAGTCGCGCCACTGTTCACACAAATTTTTTAAAATTAAAATTATGTTTTAATGAAGAATCGATGCAGTTTTTAAACTCAAAAAGTAAGTTCCCGCTTTGTGTACAATTGATATGGCAAATATATTTATACTCAATTTACATGTATTGATAGCACCTTTTAAGATTGTTGTTTGAAATATCGAGCTGCGACTTAAGTCTTTAAAGGGATTGTATTTGCATAGCATACGAAACGTAGTTGTTTTGACGGCATATAATTATATTTCCCCAATTAATATTGCACGCTTATCAAATTTAACGTTTATATCTTTGGTTAAAAAAAATAAAGTTCAAAATAAAACGCCGTATAAAATATTAAAAAATGGTTTTAAGGGTATTGTTAAAGATACTGTTAAAATTGCCGAGTTATCAAATAAGTTTAAAAAACTTTAATTATTTGTTTATAATTAAACATTTAAGAACAATGCTTCTTGTAAATTAACGGAGCGAGAATTTTCTCGTTCTACTAAACGATAGCCAGGTGTATTCAAGGTTCAGTTTAAAATTTTTCCTTGTGGATATTTGGTGTCTCCTTTCATTTAAACATCTCCACTGAAAAAAGTTTTAAAATGGTTCATCTCGTGAAAGTAATTTCTCTTCTCGTTGTTTTCATCGTCTCTCTAGAAGCGAAAGTTGTTCGAGGAAATCAGGTGAGTGAGCTTTAATTATTATCGCGGAAAGATGGTTATTGATCGAGTCGAGGAGAATGTTTAAAGCTGAGAAGAAAATGAGATATTTTCAATCCTTCTCAGAAAAACAGACAGCATTCGTCCGTTATAAATTCAGTTTAGCTCACAACACGAGCCGTTTTCGCCGACAAAGCGTTAAGTTGTTATTCCGGTTTTCGTTCTTTTACTGGCGAGCGAAATCCCTGCTTAACGTTTAGCACAACCTTTGAAGACTAGCTAAGACTGGCTTTAAAATCTGTCACAGACGGATTCTTGTTTGGTCCCTCGCTACATTAAAGCCCCCTTGTATTATATTGTTCGATATTCTTTACTTCTGGCTTAATTCACACTGAATCGACTAATTGCAGATTATTTTGACTATTCACTTTCCTGATTTAAGAATAAGTTACTTCTTGGTAAAGATATTCCAGTCGTTTTAGCTGTTCTTTTTAGTTCTCTTTGATTTTTACATCGCGGGCGCAATCTTAACATGTAAAAGGCGTTCGAGATCATTTCCTGGCGGAGTTATGCGACTGCTTCTATTCTGAAGCTCAGAATAGAACTTCTTGTTACCAAACGCCTGCATTTCTTAAGTCTAATGTAATGCGAAGTTGGAAGTACGTCAAACAATTATGTGTGCTACATCATATGTAAGTTCGTGATTTTTCTTTCACTTTTTAAGTGTTCTTTGGGCTTTGTAAAGGTCATTGCCCTGAAATAGAACTGAACACAATTTTTTAACCAAACTTCGCCTACTGGTTTATTACTTTAAGGGAACTTAAATTTTGAAATAAAAAAGGGGTTCACCAGATTCGTTTAGGAGCAGGAAGGGCTTGTATATTCCATATAATTCCTTTAAAATGCATCTGCGAGTACTAGCAAAGTACACGTTAACGTTTTTAGCGATAGTTTATTTTTCAAACCCAAAAATTGATCTGTTTTCATTTTAAAGAAAGAATTTGATCGCTACACCTAAAATATGAGAAAAAATTGATAGGTTACCAGGCTCGTTTACGAGAAAGCGACAATTTACTTCTCTCGCGGACTAAGCCACATAGGAAAAAGCCGCCATTTTGTTTATGTGCGCGCGCTCGAGCGCGCTTATTACCCGTAAAATTCTGCGTAGTAAGGATGCGCAATGTAATACAGGGCAATGACCTTAACGACTTCCTGCTATATCTAAATTTTGTTAGATTTGTGTTTGATTTTATTTCAAGCCCTGAACCAATTTATAGGTCGCATTTCAAGCGTGTCGAATAGAATTCAAGTTCCAAGTAAAGTGGGACAAGTCAAATCAGCGTCAAATACATGGTGTCCTGTAACGTATGGAATTATAGTAGTACTAGTGATTTCTAAATACGATCGTCAAAACTCGAACAGTCTATTTTCTATACTTATAAAGTCTATACTTATAAATTTGGCCTATTTTGCCTTTTTAAATTTCCCTCTTTATTTATTTATTAATTAAATTCTTCCTCGATCAATAATGAGCGTCAAAACTCAAAACAATCTATTTTTAAACCGCTAACAACCATAACTCGTCGGTTTCCTTGCCTTTCCCAGGGAGCCACTGTAGCTGCCATAATGCGTTAAGAATCTTCGCGGCCAGACACAGACACAATAATAAACTCTCAAACAGTATATTGAGTTCGAAATAGAGGTTTAAACTGAAAAGCAAAATAACGAAAAAACTATAAAGCACAAATTAACAAGTAGCGAAAAGGAACCATAAACTTACATTTTTTTGGCGCAGTGGCCGCGAAAGGATTACTCTGTACAAACAGGCGAAGAAAAACTGGAGAAATCTGCGCTAGTACAATTCGTAGAACACTACGATGAAACTGACCGTAACGACGCCGAAAATTTAAATATAAAGTAAAACAAAAATGCTAATGATAACTACGTGATGTTATCCGAACTCCTAAGGGACCAAAAGGGCGCGTAATGTGTAAGATCCAACAACCACAATTATAGAGACGTTAGCAAACTATGTTTTTACTGTTATTCCGCGGTAAACGCAATCATTAAGGCACTGTTTACACGGACGCGGTTTCGTTTGTAACCGCATCGCTTTCGATGCGGTTACGCCTTTCGTTTACACGGCACCGATCAAGACACAACTGAAACCGGATCGTTTTGAAAACGCTCTCAAAAGTGGAGCGATTTCAAAACGATACGGTTTCATTGGTCGTGTAAACGTCAAAACCGCATCGATTTGAAAACGGTCAAGTGTTTTGCCACAAATTGACTGGATCGCGGAGAGTAAACATGACGAACCTCGCACAGGGTGCAGCGCTTGCTTTACAATCACGTTCGAAAACACTTGGAAAACGGTATGATATGTTTCGTGTAAACACTTCGAAACCGTGTCGTTGTCGATGAGGTTTCGAGGTCATGAAACCGTGTTGATTAATACCCGCGTCCGTGTAAACGATGCTAAAGAGAGATACTAGCAGTGTTAGAACTATCAAAATCATTTTCCCGCCCTATTTAAATAAACCAATTTTTTTCATTTTGTGAAATAATTTTAAAATGTTATTCTGCTGCTTATTTCAGCTGTACAATAACAAAGAAGACACAGCACATGACATTTCTGTTGAGAAGAGAAGCGCTGGACATAGTCATGCCGCGCGGTCGATTGGGGGTACAGCATGACATTCTGCCTTCGTTTATCATGACTTTAATTTATTAGTTCCTTAGCACACAGCAAGAGTGCGTATATGCTTCGTTATGAGTGTTTTTAAATGACACAAAGTAAAATTTAACAAATTAAGAAGTTATACTTGTTTTATTTCCTATAGCTTTAATCTTTGCATTCGTTTTGACTGATTTCTGAGCTCTGAGCTTTTAATTTAAGGGACATTCAGTGTCGCCAGCTTCACTTAAAAAACTCAAACGCCAAAAGACATATGGAAACCTACGAAGTGGTCCAATTTTGTTAAAAATCACTATGCCACTTTACTGAAGCTATAAACAAGTGATATTATTGTGATACCATCAGATAGATCTCAACTTAAAAAAGTCGGGCTGATTTTTTTCAAATTCTGCCCTTGTGGACTGGAAAAGCACCTAAAAGATATTATGGCTCCCTTCTTCATTCAACAACAACTGGCTTTATATCTTCATTTTGATGTACTAGGTGCATTTCATGTACGAGAAGACCACTTCGCCAATTTTAAAACTTCTTACCAAAAAGCATTATAATCCCCGTGACAGTGTCCCTTTAAGTTATGTTCAAGGCCGTTTCCCCCTAATAGTAAACCTGACCTGCGTTTTTGAACTTTGTATATATTTTCCAACTAACTTCATTTATCTTTTAGAGAAATTATTAGCCCTTCTTAATTGTAAAACCTCCCTATCAACCGTTTATTTAAAATGGCACTGAAATGGGCATGTTTTCTAAGCCATGGTTTTATTTGATCAAACCGTGCATTTTTTCAGATTGCAGCTGCTTTCTTCCCCTGGGAATGGAAAGCGGCTATCTTCATGACAGTGCACTGTCCGCATCTTCAACTTACGACGCAAACCACATTCCTCAGTTTTCCCGCCTGAACAAGATCCCTGCCTCGGGTAAGATCGGAGCTTGGTGCGCACGCAGTAACGATGGTAACCAATGGCTGCAAGTCTACTTTGGGCGGGAAACCACAGTGACCAAAGTTGCGACTCAGGGGACGTATTCTCATAACCAATGGGTGATGAGCTACAGTTTATCGTACAGCGTGGATGGTGTTCATTGGTCTTGGTACAGACTCTCTGATGGACAAATCAAGGTACCATTGTGCATTCACCATTTAATTTTATCTTTTAATATAAATGCAAATCTCAAACACACTGGTAACAAAATAAGGTAATTACCAAACGTTAACACCAAATTCTCCGAAATTGTATTCAAAAAAATCAAGGTAACATTTGGCATTCCTTGTATGCATTTTAAAATTTAGTCTTTCAAAATAAATGTAATTTTCGAAGAGAAGGGTTGTGGTTGCGATTGCTGCTTTTGTTACTGTTGCTGTTTTTGCTGCTGCTGCTGTTGTTGTTGTTGTTGTTGTTGTTGTTGTTGTTGTTACTGTTGCTGTTCTTTGCTGTTGTTGTTGTTGTTACTGCTGCTTTTGCTGTTACCGTGATTACAAGGAACTCTTTTTGTGGTTATGTGGTGTATCATAACATTAACAACAGGTCATATTCATTTTTTAAGGTATTTGGAGGAAATGCTGATCGAAACACGCCAGTTTACATCTTTCTCCATCCCCATATCCAGGCCACATACGTTCGATTCCATCCCAGGTCCTGGCAACGTCATATCTGCATGAGGGCTGAGGTCTATGGATGCAATGGTAATTTGTTTCAGTGTTCACAGATCAGGAATCCCTTCAAAGATCACTTCACTCTTTCACTCCCTGTCTACAATCCCGGGTCAATTAACGTTGTTCTTACCTTTAAGGGCAAACGCTAGTGTGTGGCTATTCCATTATCGAATTTGTTTTATATTGTTCTGTATGATATATGTACAAGTCCTTCAAAATTTAAGAATAAAACCTTTGTTTGCGACAATTCGAATGAAAAGTAGAAGCAGCAGCAGCAGCAGAAACAACAGAAGCAGTAGCAGTATATAGCAGTAACAGAAGTAGTGGTAGCAATAGCACTAGTAGTCGCAAGGTGGCAGTAGCAGTAGCAGCAGCAGCAGTAGGAGTAGGAGTAGAAGCAGTAGCGGTAGCCGTAGTGGTAGTGGTAGTGGTAGTGGTAGTGGTAGTGGTAGTGGTAGTGGTAGTGGTAGTGGTAGTGGTAGTGGTAGTGGTAGTGGTAGTGGTAGTGGTAGTGGTAGTGGTAGTGGTAGTGGTAGTGGTAGTGGTAGTGGTAGTGGTAGTGGTAGTGGTAGTGGGAGTGGGAGTGGTAGTGGTAGTGGTGGTGATGGTAGCCGCAGCA
The DNA here is from genome assembly GCF_052425735.1 of Oculina patagonica. Classification (NCBI taxonomy): domain Eukaryota; kingdom Metazoa; phylum Cnidaria; class Anthozoa; order Scleractinia; family Oculinidae; genus Oculina; species Oculina patagonica. The sequence goes on along the minus strand of NC_135761.1, from coordinate 58,607,511 downwards.
GCAGCAGTGAGGATGAAACCTCTGTTTGCTAAAATCCGAATGAAAGGTAGAAGTTGCAGCAGCAGCAACAACAAAAGCAGTAGCATTATATAGCAGTAACAGAATTCATGGTAGCAATAGCACTAGTGTAGCAGTAGCAGTAGCAGTAGGAACAGCAGTAGTAGAAGTAGCAGCAGTAGTAGCAGCATCTGTCGCAGCAGCAGCAGTGGCAGTGGTAAAAGTAGAAGTAGAAGTTTACGTTGTCTTTATTTAATCTATTGGCTTATGATCTCTAAGTTATTAATTGCCTGATGTCGCTTGGAATGGAAGATAGCCGCATCAAAGATAGCGCTCTGTCTGCATCCACTATTTACAATGCCAACACCGCTGCCAAGCTTGGCCGTCTCAACCTTGTAGCGCCTTCGGGTCATTCAGGGGCCTGGTGTGCCAAGACCCTTGACACCAATCAGTGGATTCAGATTGACCTTGGCAAACCGACAACTGTCACCAAAGTAGCTACGCAAGGGAGGCAAGACTGTTGTGATCAGTGGGTGACGAGCTATGCTATATCCTACAGCCTCATCAGCCCCTACTGGGTCTACCATATGAACCATGGGCAAAAGAAGGTATATCATGTTTAATACGTTTTAAGACGAAGTCATAACTACGCTTAGTTGTCAATATTCAGAAATAAATATCATGGCATGGAAAATGAAATAAGCAATAGAAGCTCCATTTTTTACAAATTGTAATAAAGTTCTAGAAATGTTAATGGCTAGGGGATTTTTTTACTCACGTGACCTACATTGGACATAAAAGTTGACCGTGCACGATTCACATTTTTATGCAAACACAAAATTCCAAAACAGAAACTTAACTGTTTGGATCTTCTCCACGGTGAACACATATATTTATTGCTAACAAAGACAGTAAAAGCAAAACAATAACTTCAGAATGCATTTAAAATGACATAGATACATTGGCATTAGGCACCACCCGTGCTGACATTCACTAAAAGAGCAATTGAACTGATCCAGAATTGAGACACTTACAGCTGTTAATATATGTTCTACTGAGTTGATGTTTCTGTTGTAGATATTTCCTGGAAACTATGACCCACATTCCATTGTTGTTCATGACCTCGTCCCATCAATCCATGCGCGACTTGTGAAAATCCATCCACTGTCCTACCATAAACACATAAGCATGCGCGTGGAGTTGTACGGCTGTCCTATCAAGGTGAGACAAAAGGGAAGATATTGACTTAATTTTACGAAGAAAAAAATACACTTATTGTGGTCGAAACCATAAAGCTATCAAAACAAAAAAAAACAGATCAAAACAGGCACATTTGGGCGAAATTTTTGAGGATGCAACATCCTTAACTTATCGCTTTCGAGATTAAATTCGATGTAATTGTATTTTGATTTGATTCGATTTCAAAACAATTTCCTTGTGCAGAGAGATATTATTCCCTTTACTGATTATCATACATATTTTTGAGAATTTGGCGTTATACCATAAAGAGCAATAAGATGCAGGCCTGTTGATTATTATTATTTTATTTTGTTTTATTTCATTTCACTTGACTTGACTTCACTAATATTATCTTATTTTATTTCATTGTAGGGCATCCAAGGATAGCTCATCGTGTCATGTTAAGGTATCCTTAAGACAGCTGAGCCAAACAGAAAAGATGGCATAAGTAGCGATAGGAGCATTTTGCTCAATTAAAATGCTTTGTAACCATTTTAAGCTGACATCAAATAAAGTTAAGCGGGTATAGAACCAAAAATTGTCCATTATATCTCCTTGTTATCTTTAGATGGCTTATAAGTCGTGTTCCATGGAAGGAAGTGACTATCATCCAAGTTAAGCATCCTATTCCCCTGAATGGGGTGCTTGTCCATCACAGCTAACCCTTCCCCCACTCCTAAAGCATTTTTGTCAGGTTGGTTAACAAGTCGCAGGTACACTCCTGGGTAAAGAAAGGCACTGTGACAGTGAAGAGAGGGTGACTCCAAAACGTCCACGCCACCTTGCCCCTCGCAGCATCCTTTAATCTCTCCTACTCTCCCTGAACAACGATTGCAACAAAACAAATCAAGCCTCGGGATCACTCAGGGTAATCAATGCTTTCTCTCGCAGCTCACAACCTACAATTGCGGGGAGAAAACTAGCTTTGAAGCAACATGCCAATTTAAATTCGAATGTCCCACGCGGAATCCAGCTTGTTCCCGCTTACACTTCATCACAGCTTGAGGTGTCTGTGTCTGTACTGGAAAAAAAAACCTGGAATCCGGTATCAAATAATTTCTGAGAACTTTGATTTCTGAACTAAGAAATTAAAAACAAACCCTTAAGGTATGTGGAAATTAACAACCGAGCAGGTGGTTTCGCGGTGCAGAGCGCGAAGGGCGATACACGACAAATTTCGAATTTCGACAAAATGTTACAAAATATTTCGCAAAAGGAGACGAAATAAATCACCCCGCCCAATCAAAACACTAAACGGCAATAGCGAGAGCGGTTCTGCCAGATTCATTCCAGAAACAAACCAAATTGAAATCTGGGGCAATGATTCCATGGCGCTGTCAAAAAATATAATTCACCGAAGGAACTTTGTGAACAATCGTCAGAAATCCTGGTGCTGGATTGGCAGAAGAAACAAATTTTCTTTTAAGTAAAATGTTTCAGGAAAAGTAGCTTTGGCTTGTACTAGGAATTGGTTGAATTCCAGTTGATCCAAAAGTGAAACGATCACAAGTCAGGGACGAGGGGCATTGGTCTGACCGTATAAGGGAAAGGATAGAAAATCAAAAATTGAAACTCTTTTTAAGGCCCAAACCCAATGACACCGCATTCAATGGAAAAAACGATTACTAAGAATTTTTTGAACAGGTAATTTTTATTTCTACTTCGTGGCATCGAAATGGAATGGAATAAGGGGGGGAGCACTCGAAAATAATCCTCCTTGGCCCTTCGGACCTCAATCTGGCCTTAAATAAGGGTCCCCAGGGCCCCTCCCCTAGATCCGCAATTGTATATCCGTTTGTTTAGCTGAACATTTACGGACTGCAATTTTAGTTTATCAAGTTAAAGAAGCTCAATTTAAGGTTCACGCAGGGACCACAATGGGCAAAATGGGATAAAAAACTAAAAACCCTATCCAGCGGCACAAATCTTTATACAGTGGAACCCCGATATAACGATATGCCAAGGGGGCAGTAAAATTATATCGTTATATCGAGGAATCGTTATATCGGGGTTCCGTCCCATACATTTTACTATTGCCGGGACATAACATATTCATCGTTATATTGGGAATATCGTTATATCGAAGATCGTTTTATCGGGGTTCCACTGTACCCCATAAATAGGAGTAGAGGGGGTTTTATGTGGCTGGGACCATGACCAAGTGTCCGATTCCTGGAAGTGTCTTTTAGCGGTCATTGTGGTGTACTAGCCTTTCATTTTTTAGATGCTCGTTTTTAATACATACATCTAAGTCAAGGTACAAACTTTAAAATTTACTCACGAAGCACATTTACTCACGAAACAAATTTTGTCTACAGCCTTTGGTTTTCTCCGCACTAAACTCACCGCTGAAAAAATTCTCAGAACAGCCAGGACTATTCACCTAATACTAGTAGGAAAGAGGATAACGTTAAATATCCTACTCAACGGGCGAATAGGGTTATTTATTTTATCTAGTTTAATTTTTTAAATTATTAGTGTCCCCGATTAGCGCCATTAGCGCTAGAACGCATTTGACACTTTTAAAAAGTTACTTACTTACTTACTTACTTACTTACTTACTTACTTACTTACTTCTTCTTACTTCTTACTTCTTCTTCTTACCTACCTACCTACCTACCTACCTACCTACCTACCTACTTACTTACTTACTTACTTACTTACTTACTTACTTACTTACTCACTTACTCACTCACTCACTCACTCACTCACTCACTCACTTACTTACTTACTTACTTACCTACTTACTTACTTACTTACTTACTTACTTACTTACCTACCTACCTACCTACCTACCTACCTACCTACCTACCTACCTACTTACTTACTTACTTACTTACTTACTTACTCACTTACTCACTCACTCACTCACTCACTCACTCACTCACTTACTTACTTACTTACTTACCTACTTACTTACTTACTTACTTACTTACTTACTTACTTACTTACTTACTTACTTACTTACTTACTTACTTACTTACTTACTTACTTACTTACTTACTTACTTACTTACTTACTTACTTACTTACTTACTTACTTAAGTGCTGTTGACCGATAAGAACTATTTACTTATGTTCGTGTCATCCACACAAATATTACTATTATTACTGTTATCAGTTAACATTTCTTTAGAAAGGTTTTCGTATGAGTGTTGTAAACTAAAACCAAGGTAATCACACTGGCAAATCACAAATAGTACACAGATAATCCAGTGAACAAATCAAAACATAGCACAAATACATGTAGTCGACGCGAAACACATGAAAACGTGACCGAGCGAGCCACGATTGGTTAAATGTTTTCCTCCGGACTGGTTGAGAAAGTGGCGCTAGTTTTCTCAGCCATTCAATAAGCGAAGAAATGTAAAACCAAAGTAAATATTAATGCGAGTAACTTTCGACGCTCAATTGAAAACCGCTCTAATTAGTGATAACTCATGTATGGCTTTTTAATAACAGTAAATATTTTCATTTTGTCGTTATGTGCTACCATGCACAATCTATTTCGCTTATTTTGTAATAATATCATTGTCAGCTAATAGAACGTTATGCTCCAGTAACATACAATGCAAACTCTTTTCAGCGAATATTTACAAGTTCACTTAGAAACCTATCTTTCAGGTTGCTGTTGTTGTTGTTGTTGTTGTTGTTGTTGTTGTTGCTGTTGTTGTTGTTGTTGTTGTTGTTGTTGTTGTTGTTGTTGTTGTTGTTGTTGTTGTTGTTGTTGTTGTTGTTGTTGTTGTTGTTGTTGTTGTTGTTGTTGTTGTTGTTGTTGTTGTTGTTGTTGTTGTTGTTGTTGTTGTTGTTGTTGTTGTTGTTGTTGTTGTTGTTGTTGTTGTTGTTGTTGTTGTTGTTGTTGTTGTTGTTGTTGTTGTTGTTGTTGTTGTTGTTGTTGTTGTTGTTGTTGTTGTTGTTGTTGTTGTTGTTGTTGTTGTTGTTGTTGTTGTTGTTGTTGTTGTTGTTGTTGTTGTTGTTGTTGTTGTTGTTGTTGTTGTTGTTGTTGTTGTTGTTGTTGTTGTTGTTGTTGTTGTTGTTGTTGTTGTTGTTGTTGTTGTTGTTGTTGTTGTTGTTGTTGTTGTTGTTGTTGTTGTTGTTGTTGTTGTTGTTGTTGTTGTTGTTGTTGTTGTTGTTGTTGTTGTTGTTGTTGTTGTTGTTGTTGTTGTTGTTGTTGTTGTTGTTGTTGTTGTTGTTGTTGTTGTTGTTGTTGTTGTTGTTGTTGTTGTTGTTGTTGTTGTTGTTGTTGTTGTTGTTGTTGTTGTTGTTGTTGTTGTTGTTGTTGTTGTTGTTGTTGTTGTTGTTGTTGTTGTTGTTGTGGTGGTTGTTGTGGTTGTTGTTGTTCCACGTGCAGGGAACACCTAAATAAGACTCTTAGCGCTTTGCGCATATCTTTGCTTTGACTAAAGCTCACCAAGGGATTCAAAAATGTATTCATCGTGAAAAGAAAACTATAAAAGGGACTATAAGGCTGAAGATTGTCTATCCCCTTCAGCTTCAAAACGATTGGACAAAGAAGAGCTGGTAGGAAAGTTAATAACAGTGCCAAGAGGATCAGTTTAACAGTGGTAGCCATTCGTTTTCCCCTTTCCATTACAGCGTGTAGCTGCTGTACTTCTACAACGTTAGGTTTCTTAAATAATATACCGAGATAACTAGAAATAATAACAATGAAACAATTACAATAAAATAAAGCAGACAACGTAGGTGCAAGAGCCTTGTACGTCCCTTCTAATTTATACGTTACGTAAAACACAAATGCGATAAATAAGCTGATTAACCATGCTACACATTGTTCCATAATAGCACGTGATTTTGCCACGTGATTACGATACCATAATGGTTTTGCCACCGCCAAGTAACGATCTCTGCTGATTGTTGCCAGAGAACCAAGAGTTGCTAGGTTACACAGAACGGCTATGGCGGTTTTCTCGAGGCTTCTATTTGGGCACATGTGTTCGTGTGTGAATGTTTCGATATTAATGAACAGAGAAAACTGTGAATAAATTAAATCAGTTATTGCCAAGCTGCACAGCATCAGCATTGAAGGATGTTGAAGTGATTTGGTCCGTGCCACAGTGACGCAGAGAAGCGTGTTACAAACAAATGATATGACGGCCAACAGAATGTCTAGAGGACGTACAACGTAGTTGCTGATGTCTCGCACCTGGTTCCGGATTTCTTCAGGAAGATTGGGAATCAGGCAATCGTAATACGGATAGTGGCTGGTGTTGTTTGAAATCATCTTTTCTTCTGAAATATGAGCAAATCTCTTAGTACACAATAATGGGGAAACCTTGGCTTCCCATGTTTATTTTATCACCGTTTTTAGGGCTCTAGAGGCCCAGGATCAAATCAGCTAGACTGCAAGGCTTCGGGGCCCTTAAACAAAATCAAAACTTCGTGCCCCGTGCCAAACTAACATCTTCAGGGTTACGAGCAGCAAACTGATAGAGCTCCAGGCTTTACAGCAACAATTTTAGGGCGCCCTGTCATCTTTCGTTTAATTTGTGTATGAGAACTATTTCATGACAAGTAATAAGCAAGTCATTTAGCAAACTATCTCCTTTTCTCTTTTCATTAGTCGACGTGATAATTTGGTAAGATTGAAAAATGCCAAAAGAACAAGCAATTACTGATCACGTCTGTCCTGTGTTGGTATAAATAAACTGTGCAAATTGGTAACGTTATTTACCTAATGAAGTTCTGTGAATGACAAACTAATGTATTTTAGCTTGTACAGCGCTTATTAGATATCCTAGTTTAAAATTGGTTATCATTATAGCTTTAATCGTTTTACAGAAATTTACTTCGTGTTAAACCTACCAGTAGATATGCTCGGCTGTAAATTGAAATGATCCTTCCAGTTTGACTCCGCTGTTAATAAACTTCTTTGCTAAACTTCATTTTGTGGTTTACACGGACCAGTATGTTTCCTTTTAAACCCAGCTTTGCATGCATACATTACCTTACGGTTTGCGCTAATAATAACGGTGAGTTAGTTTTCTACTGATATATGCGATTATCTACTCAAACCGGTTATTTCCCGTCGGCGGTAACTAATGGCGTTACTGAATTCGCAAGTAAACCGCATAATGAACCGAGAAGGTAATATTATTGATAAAAGTGAATGTAAACCGCACAAAGGAACCGAAAAAGTAATTATTGACCATTATTGAAGTAACAGTACAGATGGCGTAGCAATGGCCTTTCCCAGGAAGATGGTTGTTTAATGTGTGTCGGTTTTGTGGGAGTGAATACTGAGGCCTTTATATCAATAGGGTAACCATCTTTACAGGGTAACTCAACGGGCGGGCGTCCTTTGTTCGATATGTGCAATGTTAAGTTAATTTTCCAATTATATCTTTGGCTATCATGTTTTCTGTAATTTCATTTAGACATAACACCAGCCCCCGTCTCTTCGGTATTAAAAAGCCTAATAATTTTTTCACCTTTTTTTTTTTGTTAAATATATATATTTTTGAAGAAGGTCCCACGTGAGCATTAAAAAATTATCCTTTAGCGGCCATAACCAGCAGGAAGCGCCGCCGAGCTTAAATAAAAAATTTTCATAACATCTTCAGGGTAACGAGCAGCAAACTGATAGAGCTCCAGGCTTTACAGCAACAATTTTAGGGCGCCCTGTCATCTTTCGTTTAATTTGTGTATGAGAACTATTTCATGACAAGTGATAAGCAAGTCATTTAGCAAACTATCTCCTTTTCTCTTTTCATTAGTCGACGTGATAGTTTGGTAAGATTAAAAAATGCCAAAAGAACAAGCAATTACTGATCACGTCTGTCCTGGGTTGGTATAAATAAACTGTGCAAATTGGTAACGTTATTTACCAAATGAAGTTCTGTGAATGACAAACTAATGTATTTTAGCTTGTACAGCGCTTATTAGATATCCTAGTTTAAATTGGTTATCATTATAGTTTTAATCGTTTTACAGAAATTAACTTCGTGTTAAACCTACCAGTAGATATGCTCGGCTGTAAATTGAAATGATCCTTCCAGTTTGACTCCGCTGTTAATAAACTTCTTTGCCAAACTTCATTTTGTGGTTTACGCGGTCCAGTATGTTTCCTTTTAAACCCAGCTTTGCATGCATGCATACATTACCTTACGGTTTGCGCTAATAATAACGGTGAGTTAGTTTTCTACTGATATATGCGATTATCTACTCAAACCGGTTATTTCTCGTCGGCGGTAATTAATGGCGTAAGTGAATTCGCAAGTAAACTGCATTATGAACCGAGAAGGGAATATTCTTGATAAAAGTGATTGTAAACCGCAAAAAGGAACCGAAATAGTAAATATTGACCATTATTGAAGTAACAGATGGCGTAGCAATGGTCTTTCCCAGGAAGATGGTTGTTTGTTTAATGTGTGTAGGTTTTTGTGGGAGTGAATACTGAGGCCTTTATATCAATAGGGTAACCATCTATACAGGGTAACTCCAACAGCTTTGAAATTAAAACTGTTTTCAAACAGGCCAATAAACAAACTGGCAAACAGGCAAACAGACCAATAAACAAACAGGCAAACAGGCAAACAGCCCAATAAACAAACAGGCAAACAGGCAAACAGGCAAACAGCCCAATAAACGAACAGAAAAGTAACTGCTCAAGTAACGGGCGTCCTTTGTTCGATAAAGTTAATTTTCTAATTATATCTTTGGCTATCATGTTTTCCGTAATTTCATTTAGACATAACACCAGCCCCCGTCTCTCCGGTATTAAAAAGCCTAATGACTTTTTCACCTTTTTTTTTGTTAAATATATATATTTTTGAAGAAGGTCCCACGTGAGCATTAAAAAATTATCCTTTAGCGGCCATAACCAGCAGGAAGCGCCGCCGAGCTAAAATAAAAATTTTGCATAATACTTTTTTTGCCTAAACGGGAATTATATTTTAACTGACAATTTTTAATGGCTTCACAAGCAAGATTCTTGATGACGCTTTTGACTAGCTAGAATTATATTTTAAAAAATATATCTGTTTCGGCAGCTTTCTTTTCTTTTTCTTTAAATTTTCCTCATGATGCCATTAAGTCAGTGTGAACAACTGGCTTGTTAATAATTAGCAATTATTGGATGAGGCTGAGTATGATATGAAGAATTATGCAGATCGAGGAGGGTGTTATCCGCCGAAGCTGAACGCTGAGGCGGATAACACCCTCCGAGATCTGCATAATTCTTCATATCATACGAAAGCCGAATTCAACCTGCTCGGCAGCAAAGCCGTTCAGTCGCGTTACGTCAGCGGTTCTTGGGAACGAGGTTGCGATCTGTTAATCATACTTGGGAACAAGGTTGCGATCCATTAATTTCTGATATTGGACGATTGACGTCACTGACGTCATTTTAATGACGTCGATCGTCCAATAATTGGAATTTCTTCCAAATTTGGTCGGCGCTAGCCGGTTAGCTGGAATTAACCGGGGATCGAAAGCCAATCGGAAACAGAGAAATATTTTGAATGAATAATAAATAATCTTATTCATAAAAATAATAATTTTCATTTCGGACCAACTTAATCCAAAATTCAAGAGAGGCTGAGTTATGCCAAAGATGAAGGTGGATTCGATAGAAAAAGAACTGTCGCGTTATCTCACAAAGCTAGACAGTGGCGGATCCACTTTGAAGTGCCGCGGGGCCCGCCTCCCCCCCCCCCCCCCCCCTTATTTTTTTCGGAAAAAGCGCATTTTCTTTGAAGTGCCGGAATTTTCTTAGCAGAATTTAATATTCATAGTCAAGCGGGCCCCCCCCTTAGCTGAAGGTCTGGATCCGCCACTGCTAGGTACTAACCGGGTACGTAATACGATTTCAGGATCCAATAATTTCCAAAGGCCAGCTTATAGCGAGCGCTTACAGCTTATTCGAGAAAGGTAGTCGGAAAAAAGCACACCGAAAGGCAGTTTGGGTAGAAGTAGAGAGCAACTGCACGTGCTGAATACTAATAAGATGGAGACATGTACGGGTTCTTTTTCTTCAGACATGTGATAAAAACAAGGTTTTAGACAGTCTGTTGTTGCGCGTGACTGTTGATTTGGATTGACCAATGAGAGTGCAGAATGCAATCTGCTGTCGTGAGTCACAAAACTGCCGTAACCGCCGAAAGAGTCGCACGCATTGGAAGATCGGAAATCAACTGATTTATCTTCAACGGCCTAAAAACATTGTACAATCACCGAGACGAGTGAATATAATGGGAAACTCATCTGGTTACATGGACATGGTGTTTTCATTGCGATTCATTGCGTTATTTTGTGATACAAGACTGATTTGTGAGCTCACCTGTAGACGATAAACTGGCCGAGTCTCCTGCCTTTCACTTCGCTACGTAAAAACTGAAATCTTAAATTAAGATGTAATCCTTCTTAAGCAATGTGTATGCATTCTTAAAATAAGACGGCTATAGTCTTATTTTAAGACAAACCTCACTTTAGTTAAGACAGGGCCATCTTCAATTCAGTCTGATACTATTGTATGCAAATAAAGTGGCAGATGAGTTTTAATTTAAGATAACGAATGCGTCTTAATTTCAGACGCAGTCATCTTTTATTAAAACTCTTAAGAAACTTGAATCTTAATTAAAGAAAGCACTTATTAATTTAAGATGTTTTTTTCATCTTGACCTAGATTTAAGATGCTTGTCAGATTTTTAAGAGAGTAACATCTTAATTGAGATATACTGCTTCTTAAGTAGTAAGTACTTAAATGAAGACGTGCCCCTTCTTAAATCTGGCATGCAGGAGCTAGCGTATAAAGTTTGTAGTAATGTGCTCAAGGTCAAAATCTAAAATTTTAATGTCTGCAAGCAAGTAT